>NW_026736476.1:0-69000 GCF_949786415.1 Peromyscus eremicus
AATGAGTGTATCCCTGTGGAGATGTGCACACTGAACTGTTAGAATGAGTGTTCCACATGGAGGTGTGCACACTGAACTGTTAGAATGAGTGTGTCCACATGGAGGTGTGCACACTGAACTGTTAGAATGAGTGTGCCCACATTTTAAGTGTGCACACTGAACTGTTAGAATGAGTGTCCCCAAATGGAGGTGTGCACACTGAACTGTTAGAATGAGTTTGCCCACATGGAGATGTGCACACTGAACTGGTAGAATGAGTGTGTCCACATGGAGGTGTGTACACTGAACTGTTAGAATGAGTGTGCCCACATGGAGGTGTGCACACTGAACTGTTAGAATGAGTGTGCCCACATGGAGGTGTGCACATTGAACTGTTAGAATGAGTGTGCCCACATGGAGGTGTGCACACTGAACTGTTAGAATGAGTGTGTCCACATGGAAGTGTGCACACTGAACTGTTAGAATGATTGAGTCCACATGGAGGTGTGCACACTGAACTGTTAGAATGAGTGTGTCCACATGGAGGTGTGCACACTGAACTGTTAGAATGAGTGTGTCCACGTGGAGGTGTGCACACTGAACTTTTAGAATGAGTGTGCCCACATGGAGGTTTGCACACTGCACTGTTAGAATATGTCCACATGGAGGTGTGCACACTGTATTGTTAGAATGAGTGTGTCCACATGGAGGTGTGTACACTGAACTGTTAGATTGAGTGTGTCCACATGGATGTGTGCGTACTGAACTGTTAGACTGAGTGTGCCCACATGGAGTTGTGCACAATGAACTATTAGAATGATTGTGTCCACATGGAGGTGTGCACAATGAACTGTTAGAATGAGTGTGTCCACATGGACGTGTGCACACTGAACTGTTAGAATGACCTTTTCCCTGTGGAGGTGTGCACACTGAACTGTTAGAATTAGTGTGTCCACTTGGAGGTGTGCACACTAAACTGTTAGAATGAGTGTGCCCACTTGGAGGTTTGCACACTGAAGTGTTAGAATGAGTGTGCCCACATGGAGGTGTGCACACTGAACTGTTAGAATGAGTGTGTCCACATGGAGGTGTGCACACTGAAATGTTAGAATGAGTGTGTCCACATGGAGGTGTGCACACTGAACTGTTAGAATGAGTGTGTCCACATGGATGTGTGCATACTGAACTGTTAGACTGAGTGTGCCCACATGGAGTTGTGCACAATGAACTATTAGAATGATTGTGTCCACATGGAGTTGTGCACACTGAACTGTTAGGATGACTGTGTCCACATGGACGTGTGCACACTGAACTGTTAGAATGACCTTGTCCCTGTGGAGGTGTGCACACTGAACTGTTAGAATTAGTGTGTCCACTTGGAGGTGTGCACACTAAACTTTTAGAATGAGTGTGCCCACTTGGAGGTGTGCACACTGAACTGTTAGAATGAGTGTGTCCACATGGAGGTGTGCACACTGAACTGTTAGAATGAGTGTGTCCACATGGAGTTGTGCACACTGAACTGTTAGAATGAGTGTGTCCACATGGAGGTGTGCACACTGAACTCTTAGAATGAGTGTGTCCACATGGAGGTGTGCACACTGAACTGTTAGAATGAGTGTGTCTACATTAAAAGTGTGCACACTGAACTGTTAGAATGAGTGTGCCCACATGGAGGTGTGCACACTGAACTGTTAGAATGAGTGTGTCCACATGGAGGTTTGCACACTGAACTGTTAGAATGAGTGTATCCCTGTTGAGGTGTGCACAATGAACTGTTAGAGTGAGTGTGTCCACATGGAGGTGTGCACACTGAACTGTAAGAATGAGTGTGTCCACATGGAGGTTTGCACACTGAACTGTTAGAATGAGTGTGCCCACATGGAGGTGTGCACACTGAACTGTTAGAATGAGTGTGCCCACATGGAGGTGTGCACACTGAACTGTTAGAATGTTTGTGTCCACATGGAGGTGTGCACACTGAACTGTTAGAATGAGTGTGTCCACATGGAGGTGTGCACACTGAACTGTTAGAATGATTGTGTCCTCATGGAGGTGTGCACACTGAACTGTTAAAATGACTGTGTCCACATGGAGGTGTCCACACTGAACTGTTAGAATGATTATGTCCACATGGAGGTGTGCACACTGAACTGTTAGAATGAGTGTATCCCTGTGGAGGTGTGCACACTGAACTGTTAGAATGAGTGTGTCCACATGGAGGTTTGCACACTGAACTGTTAGAATGAGTGTGTCCACATGGAGGTGTGCACACTGAACTGTTAGAATGAGTGTGCCCACATGGAGTTGTGCACACTGAACTGTTAGAATGAGTATGCCCACATGGAGGTGTGCACACTGAACTGTTAGAATGATTGTGTCCACATGCAGGTGTGCACACTGAACTGTTAGAATGAGTGTGTCCCTGTGGAGGTGTGCACACTGAACTATTACAATGATTATATCAACATGGAGGTGTGCACACTGAACTGTTAGAATGAGTGTGTCCCTGTGGAGGTGTGCACACTGAAATGTTGAATGAGTGTGTCAACATGGAGGTGTGCACATCGAACTGTTAGAATTTGTCAACATGGAGGTGTGCACACTGAACTGTTAGAATGAGTGTGTCCAAATGTAGGTGTGCACAATGAATTGTTATAATGAGTGTGCCCACATGGAGGTGTGCACACTGAACTGTTAGAATGAGTGTGTCCCTTTGGAGTTGTGCACACTGAACTGTTAGAATGAGTGTGCCCACATGGATGTGTGCCCACTGAACTGTTAGAATGAGTGTGTCCACATGGAGGTGTGCACACTGAACTGTTAGAATGAGTGTGTTCCTTTGGAGTTGTGCACACTGAACTGTTAGAATGAGTGTGCCCACATGGAGGTGTGCACAATGAACTGTTAGAATGAGTGTGTCCACATGGAGGTGTGCACACTGGACTGTTAGAATGAGTGTGCCCACATGGAGGTGTGCACACTGAACTGTTAGAATGAGTGTGTCCACATGGAGGTGTGCACACTGAACTGTTAGAATGAGTGTGTCCACATGGAGTTGTGCACACTGAACTGTTAGAATGAGTGTATCCCTGTGGAGTTGTGGACTCTGAACTGTTAGAATGAGTGTGTCCACATGGAGGTGTAAACACTGAACTGTTAGAATGAGTTTGTCCACATGGAGGTGTGCACACTGAACTGTTAGAATGAGTGCATCCCTGTGGAGGTGTGCACACTGAACTGTTAGAATGAGTGTGTCCACATGGAGTTGTGCACACTGAATTGTTATAATGAGTGTGCCCACATGGAGGTGTGCACACTGAACTGTTAGAATGAGTGTGCCCACATGGAGGTGTGCACACTGAACTGTTAGAATGAGTGTGTCCACATGGAGGTGTGCACACTGAACTGTTAGAATGAGTGTATCCCTGTGGAGGTGTGCACACTGAACTGTTAGAATGAGTGTGTCCACATGGAGGTGTGCACACTGAACTGTTAGAATGAGTGTGTCCACAAGGAGGTGTGCACACTGAACTGTTAGAATGAGTGTGTCCACATGGAGGTGTGCACACTGAACTGTTAGAATGAGTGTGCCCACATGGACGTGGGCACACTGAACTGTTAGAATGAGTGTGCCCACATGGAGGTGTAAACACTGAACTGTTAGAAGGAGTGTGCCCACATGGAGTTGTGCGCACTGAACTGTTAGAATGAGTGTGCCCACATGGAGGTGTGCACACTGAACTGTTCGAATGAGTATGTCCACATGGCCGTGTCCACACTGAAGTGTTAGAATGAGTGTGCCCACATGGAGTTGTGCACACTGAACTGTTAGAATGAGTGTGTCCACATGGAGGTGTGCACACTGAACTGTTAGAATGAGTGTGTCCACATTGAGTTTTGCACACTGAACTGTTAGTATGAGTGTGTCCACATGGAGGTGTGCACACTGAACTGTTAGAATGAGTGTGCCCACATGGAGTTGTGCACACTGAACTGTTAGGATGACTGTGTCCACATGGACGTGTGCACACTGAACTGTTAGAATGACTGTGTCCACGTGGAGGTGTGCACACTGAACTGTTAGAATGAGTGTGTCCACATGGAGGTGTGCACACTGAACTGTTAGAATGAGTATGCCCACATGGAGGTGTGCACAATGAATTGTTAGAATGATTGTGTCCACATGTAGGTGTACACACTGAACTGTTAGAATGAGTGTGTCCCTGTGGAGGTGTGCACACTGAACTGTTAGAATTAGTTTGTCCACTTTGAGGTGTGCACACTAAACTGTTAGAATGAGTGTGTCCACATGCAGGTGTGCACACTGAACTGTTAGAATGTGTGTGTCCACATGGAGGTGTGCACACTGAACTGTTAGAATGAGTGTGCCCACAAGGAGGTGTGCACACTGAACTGTTAGAATGAGTGTGTCCCTGTGGAGGTGTGCACACTGAAATGTTAGAATGAGTGTGTCCACATGGAGGTGTGCACACTGAACTGTTAGAATGAGTGTGTCCACATGGATGTGTGCATACTGAACTGTTAGACTGAGTGTGCCCACATGGAGTTGTGCACAATGAACTATTAGAATGAGTGTGTCCACATGGAGGTGTGCACACTGAACTGTTAGAAAGAGTGTGCCCACATGGAGGTGTGCACACTGAACTCTTAGAATGAGTGTGTCCACATGGAGTTGTGCACACTGAACTGTTAGAATGAGTGTATCCCTGTGGAGGTGTGGACACTGAACTGTTAGAATGAGTGTGTCCACATGGAGGTGTAAACACTGAACTGTTAGAATGAGTTTGTCCACATGGAGGTGTGCACACTGAACTGTTAGAATGAGTGCATCCCTGTGGAGGTGTGCACACTGAACTGTTAGAATGAGTGTGTCCACATGGAGTTGTGCACACTGAATTGTTATAATGAGTGTGCCCACATGGAGGTGTGCACACTGAACTGTTAGAATGAGTGTGCCCACATGGAGGTGTGCACACTGAACTGTTAGAATGAGTGTGTCCACATGGAGGTGTGCACACTGAACTGTTAGAATGAGTGTATCCCTGTGGAGGTGTGCACACTGAACTGTTAGAATGAGTGTGTCCACATGAAGGTGTGCACACTGAACTGTTAGAATGAGTGTGTCCACATGGAGGTGTGCACACTGAACTGTTAGAATGAGTGTGTCCACATGGAGGTGTGCACAATGAACTGTTAGAATGAGTGTGCCCACATGGACGTGTGCACACTGAACTGTTAGAATGAGTGTGCCCACATGGAGGTGTAAACACTGAACTGTTAGAAGGAGTGTGCCCAAATGGAGTTGTGCACACTGAACTGTTAGAATGAGTGTGCCCACATGGAGGTGTGCACACTGAACTGTTCGAATGAGTATGTCCACATGGCCGTGTCCACACTGAAGTGTTAGAATGAGTGTGCCCACATGGAGTTGTGCACACTGAACTGTTAGAATGTGTGTGTCCACATGGAGGTGTGCACACTGAACTGTTAGAATGAGTGTGTCCACATTGAGTTTTGCACACTGAACTGTTAGTATGAGTGTGTCCACATGGAGGTGTGCACACTGAACTGTTAGAATGAGTGTGCCCACATGGAGTTGTGCACCCTGAACTGTTAGAATGAGTATGCCCACATGGAGGTGTGCACACTGAACTGTTAGAATGAATGTGTCCACATGCAGGTGTGCACACTGAACTGTTAGAATGAGTGTGTCCCTGTGGAGGTGTGCACACTGAACTGTTACAATGATTATGTCCACATGGAGGTGTGCACACCGAACTGTTAGAATGACTGTGTCCACATGGAGGTGTGCACACTGAAATGTTAGATTGAGTGTGTCAACATGGAGGTGTGCACATCGAAGTGTTAGAATTTGTCCACATGGAGGTGTGCACACTGAACTGTTAGAATGAGTGTGTCCAAATGTAGGTGTGCACACTGAACTGTTAGAATGAGTGTGCCCACATGGAGGTGTGCACACTGAACTGTTAGAATGAGTTTGTCCACATGGCCGTGTCCACACTGATGTGTTAGAATGAGTGTGCCCACATGGAGTTGTGCACACTGAACTGTTAGAATGACTGTGTCCACATGGAGGTGTGCACACTGAACTGTTAGAATGAGTGTGCCCACATGGAGTTGTGCACACTGAACTGTTAGGTTGACTGTGTCCACATGGACGTGTGCACACTGAACTGTTAGAATGACTGTGTCCACGTGGAGGTGTGCACACTGAACTGTTAGAATGAGTGTGTCCACATGGAGGTGTGCACACTAAACTGTTAGAATTAGTGTGTCCACTTGGAGGTGTGCACACTAAACTGTTAGAATGAGTGTGTCCACATGGAGGTGTGCACACTGAACTGTTAGAATGAGTGTGTCCACATGGAGGTGTGCACACTGAACTGTTAGAATGAGTGTGTCCCTGTGGAGGTGTGCACACTGAACTGTTAGAACGAGTGTGTCCACATTGAGGTGTGCACACTGAACTGTTAGAATGGGTATGCCCACATGGAGGTGTGCACACTGAATTGTTAGAATGATTGTGTCCACATGTAGGTGTACACACTGAACTGTTAGAATGAGTGTGTCCCTGTGGAGGTGTGCACACTGAACTGTTAGAATAATTATGTCCACATGGAGGTGTGCACACTGAACTGTTAGAATGAGTGTGTCCCTGTAGAGGTGTGCACACTGAAATGTTACAATGAGTGTGTCCACATGGAGGTGTGCACACTGAACTGTTAGAATGAGTGTGTCCACATGGAGGTGTGCACACTGAACTGTTAGAATGAGTGTGTCCACATGGAGTTGTGCACACTGAACTGTTAGATTGAGTGTGTCCACATGGAGGTGTGCACACTGAACTCTTAGAATGAGTATGTCCACATGGAGGTGTGCACACTGAACTGTTAGAATGAGTGTGTCCACATTAAAAGTGTGCACACTGAACTGTTAGAATGAGTGTGCCCACATGGAGGTGTGCACCCTGAACTGTTAGAATGTGTCCATATGGAGTTGTGCACACACTGAACTGTTAGAATGAGTGTTTCCCCATGGAGGTGTGCACACTGAACTGTTAGAATGAGTGTGTCCACATGGAGGTGTGCACACTGAACTGTTAGAATGAGTGTGCCCACATTTTAAGTGTGTACACTGAACTGTTAGAATGAGTATGCCCACATGGAGGTTTGCACACTGAACTGTTAGAATGAGTTTGCCCACATGGAGATGTGCACACTGAACTGTTAGAATGTGTGTGTCCACATGGAGGTGTGTACACTGAACTGTTAGAATGAGTGTGCCCACATGGAGGTGTGCACACTGAACTGTTAGAATGAGTTTCCCCACATAGAGGAATGCACACTGAACTGTTACAATGAGTGTGCCCACATGGAGGTGTGCACACTGAACTGTTAGAATGAGTGTGTCCACATGGAGGTGTGCACACTGAACTGTTAGAATGAGTGTGCCCACATGGATTTGTGCACACTGAACTGTTAGAATGACTGTGTCCACATGGAGGTGTGCACACTGAACTGTTAGAATGAGTGTGCACACATGGAGTTGTGCAAAATGAACTGTTAGAATGACTGTGTCCACATGGAGGTGTGCACACTGAACTGTTAGAATGAGTGCATCCCTGTGGAGGTGTGCACACTGAACTGTTAGAATGAGTGTGTCCACATGGAGTTGTGCACACTGAATTGTTATAATGAGTGTGCCCACATGGAGGTGTGCACACTGAACTGTTAGAATGAGTGTGCCCACATGGAGGTGTGCACACTGAACTGTTAGAATGAGTGTGTCCACATGGAGGTGTGCACACTGAACTGTTAGAATGAGTGTATCCCTGTGGAGGTGTGCACACTGAACTGTTAGAATGAGTGTGTCCACATGAAGGTGTGCACACTGAACTGTTAGAATGAGTGTGTCCACATGGAGGTGTGCACACTGAACTGTTAGAATGAGTGTGTCCACATGGAGGTGTGCACAATGAACTGTTAGAATGAGTGTGCCCACATGGACGTGTGCACACTGAACTGTTAGAATGAGTGTGCCCACATGGAGGTGTAAACACTGAACTGTTAGAAGGAGTGTGCCCACATGGAGTTGTGCACACTGAACTGTTAGAATGAGTGTGCCCACATGGAGGTGTGCACACTGAACTGTTCGAATGAGTATGTCCACATGGCCGTGTCCACACTGAAGTGTTAGAATGAGTGTGCCCACATGGAGTTGTGCACACTGAACTGTTAGAATGTGTGTGTCCACATGGAGGTGTGCACACTGAACTGTTAGAATGAGTGTGTCCACATTGAGTTTTGCACACTGAACTGTTAGTATGAGTGTGTCCACATGGAGGTGTGCACACTGAACTGTTAGAATGAGTGTGCCCACATGGAGTTGTGCACCCTGAACTGTTAGAATGAGTATGCCCACATGGAGGTGTGCACACTGAACTGTTAGAATGAATGTGTCCACATGCAGGTGTGCACACTGAACTGTTAGAATGAGTGTGTCCCTGTGGAGGTATGCACACTGAACTGTTACAATGATTATGTCCACATGGAGGTGTGCACACCGAACTGTTAGAATGACTGTGTCCACATGGAGGTGTGCACAATGAAATGTTAGAATGAGTGTGTCAACATGGAGGTGTGCACATCAAAGTGTTAGAATTTGTCCACATGGAGGTGTGCACACTGAACTGTTAGAATGAGTGTGTCCAAATGTAGGTGTGCACACTGAACTGTTGGAATGAGTGTGCCCACATGGAGGTGTGCACACTGAACTGTTAGAATGAGTTTGTCCACATGGCCGTGTCCACACTGATGTGTTAGAATGAGTGTGCCCACATGGAGTTGTGCACACTGAACTGTTAGAATGACTGTGTCCACATGGAGGTGTGCACACTGAACTGTTAGAATGAGTGTGCCCACATGGAGTTGTGCACACTGAACTGTTAGGATGACTGTGTCCACATGGACGTGTGCACACTGAACTGTTAGAATGACTGTGTCCACGTGGAGGTGTGCACACTGAACTGTTAGAATTAGTGTGTCCACATGGAGGTGTGCACACTAAACTGTTAGAATTAGTGTGTCCACTTGGAGGTGTGCACACTAAACTGTTAGAATGAGTGTGTCCACATGCAGGTGTGCACACTGAACTGTTAGAATGAGTGTGTCCACATGGAGGTGTGCACACTGAACTGTTAGAATGAGTGTGTCCCTGTGGAGGTGTGCACACTGAACTGTTAGAACGAGTGTGTCCACATTGAGGTGTGCACACTGAACTGTTAGAATGGGTATGCCCACATGGAGGTGTGCACACTGAATTGTTAGAATGATTGTGTCCACATGTAGGTGTACACACTGAACTGTTAGAATGAGTGTGTCCCTGTGGAGGTGTGCACACTGAACTGTTAGAATAATTATGTCCACATGGAGGTGTGCACACTGAACTGTTAGAATGAGTGTGTCCCTGTAGAGGTGTGCACACTGAAATGTTAGATTGAGTGTGTCCACATGGAGGTGTGCACACTGAACTCTTAGAATGAGTATGTCCACATGGAGGTGTGCACACTGAACTGTTAGAATGAGTGTGTCCCTGTGGAGGTGTGCACACTGAACTGTTAGTATGAGTGTGTCCCTGTAGAGGTGTGCACACTGAAATGTTAGATTGAGTGTGTCCACATGGAGGTGTGCACACTGAACTCTTAGAATGAGTGTGTCCACATGGAGGTGTGCACACTGAACTGTTAGAATGAGTGTGTCCCTGTGGAGGTGTGCACACTGAACTGTTAGAACGAGTGTGTCCACATGGAGGTGTGCACACTGAACTGTTAGAATGAGTGTGTCCACATGGATGTGTGCATACTGAACTGTTAGAATGAGTGTGCCCACATGGAGTTGTGCACAATGAACTATTAGAATGATTGTGTCCATATGGAGGTGTGCACACTGAACTGTTAGAATGAGTGTGTCCACATGGAGGTGTGCACACTGAACTGTTAGAATGAGTGTGTCCACATGGAGTTGTGCACACTGAACTGTTAGATTGAGTGTGTCCACATGGAGGTGTGCACACTGAACTCTTAGAATGAGTATGTCCACATGGAGGTGTGCACACTGAACTGTTAGAATGAGTGTGTCCACATTAAAAGTGTGCACACTGAACTGTTAGAATGAGTGTGCCCACATGGAGGTGTGCACCCTGAACTGTTAGAATGTGTCCACATGGAGGTGTGCACACACTGAACTGTTAGAATGAGTGTTTCCCCATGGAGGTGTGCACACTGAACTGTTAGAATGAGTGTGTCCACATGGAGGTGTGCACACTGAACTGTTAGAATGAGTGTGCCCACATTTTAAGTGTGTACACTGAACTGTTAGAATGAGTGTGCCCACATGGAGGTTTGCACACTGAACTGTTAGAATGAGTGTGTCCACATGGAGGTGTGCACACTGAACTGTTAGAATGAGTGTGTCCACATGGAGGTGTGAACACTGAACTGTTAGAATGACTGTGCCCACATGGAGGTGTGCACACTGAACTGTTAGAATGAGTGTGTCCCTGTGGTGGTGTAAACACTGAACTGTTAGAATGAGTGTGCCCAAATGGAGTTGTGCACCCTGAACGGTTAGAATGAGTGTGTCCACATGGAGGTGTGCACACTGAACTGTTAGAATATGTCCACATGGAGGTGTGCACACTGAACTGTTAGAATGAGTGTATCCCTTTGGAGATGTGCACACTGAACTGTTAGAATGAGTGTGTCCACATGGAGGTGTGCACACTGAACTGTTAGAATGAGTGTGTCCACATGGAGGTGTGTACACTGAACTGTTAGAATGAGTGTGTCCACATGGAGGTGTGCACACTGAACTGTTAGAATGAGTATGTCCACATGGAGGTGTGCACACTGACCTGTTAGAATGAGTGTGTCCACATGGAGGTGTGCACCCTGAACTGTTAGAATGAGTGTGTCCACATGGAGGTGTGCACCCTGAACTGTTAGTATGAGTGTGCCCACACGGAGGTGTGCACACTGTACTGTTAGAAAGAGTGTGCCCACATGGAGGTGTGCACACTGAACTGTTAGAATGAGTGTGTCCACATGGAGTTGTGCACACTGAACTGTTAGAATGAGTGTGTCCACATGGAGGTTTGCACACTGAACTGTTAGAATGAGTGTGTCCACATGGAGGTGTGCACACTGAACTGTTAGAATGATTGCGTCCACATTGAGGTGTGCACACTGAACTTTTAGAATGAGTGTGCCCACATGCAGGTGTGCACAATGAACTGTTAGAATATGTCCACATGGAGGTGTGCACACTGAACTGTTAGAATGAGCGTGCCCACATGGAGGTGTGCACACTGAACTGTTAGAATGAGTGTGTCCACATGGAGGTGTGCACACTGAACTGTTAGAATGAGTGTATCCCTGTGGAGATGTGCACACTGAACTGTTAGAATGAGTGTTTACCCATGGAGGTGTGCACACTGAACTGTTAGAATGAGTGTGTCCACATGGAGGTGTGCACACTGAACTGTTAGAATGAGTGTGCCCACATTTTAAGTGTGTACACTGAACTGTTAGAATGAGTGTGCCCACTAGGAGGTGAGCGCACTGAACTGTTAGAATGAGTTTGCCCACATGGAGATGTGCACACTGAACTGTTAGAATGAGTGTGTCCACATGGAGGTGTGTAGACTGAACTGTTAGAATGAGTGTGCCCACATGGAGGTGTGCACACTGAACTGTTAGAATGAGTTTGCCCACATGGAGGTGTGCACACTGAACTGTTAGAATGAGTGTGCGCACATGGAGGTGTGCACACTGAACTGTTAGAATGAGTGTGTCCACATGGAGGTGTGCACACTGAACTGTTAGAATGAGTGTGCCCACATGGAGTTGTGCACACTGAACTATTAGAATGAGTGTGTCCACATGGAGGTGTGCACACTGAACTGTTAGAATGAGTGTGTCCACATGGAGGTGTGCACACTGAACTGTTAGAATGAGTGTGTCCCTGTGGTGGTGTGCACACTGTACTGTTAGAATGAGTGTGTCCACATGGAGGTGTGCACACTGAACTGTTAGAATGAGTGTGTCCACATGGAGGTGTGCACACTGAACTGTTAGAATGAGTGTGTCCACATGGAGGTGTGCACACTAAACTTTTAGAATGAGTGTGCCCACATGGAGGTGTGCACACTGAACTGTTAGAATATGTCCACATGGAGGTGTGCACACTGTATTGTCAGAATGAGTGTGTCCACATGGAGGTGTGTACACTGAACTGTTAGATTGAGTGTGTCCACATGGAAGTGTGCACACTGAACTGTTAGAATGAGTGTGTCCACATGGAAGTGTGCACACTGAACTGTTAGAATGAGTGTATCCCTGTGGAGGTGTGGACACTGAACTGTTAGAATGAGTGTGTCCACATGGAGGTGTGCACACTGAACTGTTAGAATGAGTGTGTCCACATGGAGGTGTGCACACTGAACTGTTAGAATGACTGTGCCCACATGGAGGTGTGCACACTTAACTGTTAGAATGTGTGTGTCCCTGTGGTGGTGTGCACACTGTACTGTTAGAATGAGTGTGTCCACATGGAGGTGTGCACACTGAACTGTTAGAATGAGTGTGTCCACATGGAGGTGTGCACACTGAACTGTTAGAATGAGTGTGTCCACATGGAGGTGTGCACACTGAACTCTTAGAATGAGTGTGTCCACATGGAGGTGTGCACACTGAACTGTTAGAATGAGTGTATCCCTGTGGATGTGTGCACAATGAACTGTTAGAATGAGTGTGTCCACATGGATGTGTGCACACTGAACTGTTAGAATGAGTGTGTCCACATGGAGGTGTGTACACTGAACTGTTAGAATGAGTGTGCCCACATGGAGGTGTGCACACTGAACTGTTAGAATATGTCCACATGGAGGTGTGCACACTGTATTGTTAGAATGAGTGTGTCCACATGGCGGTGTGCACAGTGAACTGTTAGAATGAGTGTGTCCACATGGAGGTGTGCACACTGAACTGTTAGAATGAGTGTGTCCATATGGAGGTGTGCACACTGAACTGTTAGAATGAGTGTGTCCACATGGAAGTGTACACACTGAACTGTTAGAATGAGTGTGTCCACATGGAGGTGTGCACACTGAACTGTTAGAATGACTGTGTCCACATGGAGGTGTGCACACTGAACTGTTAGAATGAGTGTGTCCCTGTGGAGGTGTGCACACTGAAGTGTTAGAATGAGTGTGTCCACATGAAGGTGTGCACACTGAACTGTTAGAATGACTGTGTCCACATGGAGGTGTGCACACTGAACTGTTAGAATATGTCCACATGGAGGTGTGCACACTGAACTGTTGGAATGAGTGTGCCCACATGGAGGTGTGCACACTGAACTGTTAGAATGAGTGTGTCCACATGGAGGTGTGCACACTGAACTGTTAGAATGAGTGTATCCCTGTGGAGATGTGCACACTGAACTGTTAGAATGAGTGTGTCCACATGGAGGTGTGCACACTGAAGTGTTAGAATTTATCCACATGGAGGTGTGCACACGGAACTGTTAGAATGAGTGTCTCCACATGGAGGTGTGCACACTGTTCTGTTAGAATGAGTGTGGCAACATGGAGGTGTGCACACTGAACTGTTAGAATGAGTGTGTCCACATGGAGGTGTGCAGACTCAACTGTTAGAATGAGTGTGCCCACATGGAGGTGTGCACACTGAACTGTTAGAATGAGTGTGCCCACATGGAGGTGTGCACACTGAACTGTTAGAATGAGTGTGCCCACATGGAGGTGTGCACACTGAACTGTTAGAATGAGTGTGCCCACATGGAGGTGTGCACACTGAACTGTTAGAATGAGTGTGTCCACATGGAGGTGTGCACACTGAACTGTTAGAATGAGTGTGCCCACATGGAGGTGTGCACACTGAACTGTTAGAATGAGTGTGTCCACATGGAGGTGTGCACAATGAACTGTTAGAATGAGTGTGTCCCTGTGGAGGTGTGCACACTGAAATGTAGAATGAGTGTGTCCACATGGAGGTATGCACACTGAAGTGTTAGAATTTGTCCACATGGATGTGTGCACACTGAACTGTTAGAATGAGTGTGCCCACATGGAGTTGTGCACACTGAACTGTTAGAATGAGTGTGTCCACATGGAGGTGTGCAAACTGAACTGTTAGAATGAGTGTGTCCACATGGAGGTGTGCACACTGAACTGTTAGAATGACTGTGTCCACATGGAGGTGTCCACACTGAACTGTTAGAATGAGTGTGTCCCTGTGGAGGTGTGCACACTGAACTGTTAGAATGAGTGTGTCCACATGGAGGTGTGCACACTGAACTGTTAGAATGAGTGTGTCCACATTGAGGTGTGCACACTGAACTTTTAGGATGAGTGTGCCCACATGGAGGTGTGCACACTGCACTGTTACAATATGTCCACATGGAGGTGTGCACACTGAACTGTTAGAATGAGTGTGCCCACATGGAAGTGTGCACACTGAACTGTTAGAATGAGTGTGCCCACATGGAGGTGTGCACATTGAACTGTTAGAATGAGTGTGCGCACATGGAGGTGTGTACACTGAACTGTTAGAATGAGTGTGTCCACATGGAGATGTGCACACTGAACTGTTAGAATGAGTGTGCCCAGATGGAGTTGTGCACACTGAACTGTTAGAATGACTGTGTCCACATGGAGGTGTGCACACTGAACTGTTAGAATGACTGTGCCCACATGGAGGTGTGCACACTGAACTGTTAGAATGAGTGTGTCCCTGTGGAGGTGTGCACACTGAACTGTTAGAATGAGTGTGTCCACATAGAGGTGTGCACACTGAACTGTTAGAATGAGTGTGTCCACATGGAGGTGTGTACACTGAACTGTTAGAATGAGTGTGCCCACATGGAGGTGTGCACACTGAACTGTTAGAATATGTCCACATGGAGGTGTGCACACTGAACTGTTAGAATGAGTGTGCCCACATGGAGGTGTGCACACTGAACTGTTAGAATGAGTGTGTCCACATGGAGGTGTGCACACTGAACTGTTAGAATGAGTGTATCCCTGTGGAGATGTGCACACTGAACTGTTAGAATGAGTGTATCCCTGTGGAGGTGTGCACACTGAACTGTTAGAATGAGTGTGTCCACATGGAGGTGTGCACACTGAACTGTTAGAATGAGTGTGCCCACATTTTAAGTGTGTACACTGAACTGTTAGAATGAGTGTGCCCACATGGTGGTGTGCACACTGAACTGTTAGAATGAGTTTGCCCACATGGAGATGTGCACAATGAACTGTTAGAATGAGTTTGCCCACATGGAGGTGTGCACACTGAACTGTTAGAATGAGTGTGCGCACATGGAGGTGTGCACACTGAACTGTTAGAATGAGTGTGTCCACATGGAGGTGTGCACACTGAACTGTTAGAATGAGTGTGCCCACATGGAGTTGTGCACACTGAACTGTTAGAATGAGTGTGTCCACATGGAGGTGTGCACACTGAACTGTTAGAATGACTGTGTCCACATGGAGGTGTGCACACTGAACTGTTAGAATGAGTGTGTCCCTGTGGTGGTGTGCACACTGTACTGTTAGAATGAGTGTGTCCACATGGAGGTGTGCACACTGAACTGTTAGAATGAGTGTGTCCACATGGAGGTGTGCACACTGAACTGTTAGAATGAGTGTGTCCACATGGAGGTGTGCACACTGAACTTTTAGAATGAGTGTGCCCACATGGAGGTGTGCACACTGAACTGTTAGAATATGTCCACATGGAGGTGTGCACACTGTATTGTTAGAATGAGTGTGTCCACATGGAGGTGTGTACACTGAACTGTTAGATTGAGTGTGTCCACATGGAAGTGTGCACACTGAAGTGTTAGAATGAGTGTGTCCACATGGAAGTGTGCACACTGAACTGTTAGAATGAGTGTATCCCTGTGGAGGTGTGGACACTGAACTGTTAGAATGAGTGTGTCCACATGGAGGTGTGCACACTGAACTGTTAGAATGAGTGTGCCCACATGGAGGTGTGCACCCTGAACTGTTAGAATGAGTGTGTCCACATGGAGGTGTGCACACTTAACTGTTAGAATGTATGTGTCCCTGTGGTGGTGTGCACACTGTACTGTTAGAATGAGTGTGTCCACATGGAGGTGTGCACACTGAACTGTTAGAATGAGTGTGTCCACATGGAGGTGTGCACACTGAAATGTTAGAATATGTCCACATGGAGGTGTGCACACTGAACTGTTAGAATGAGTGTATCCCTGTGGAGATGTGCACACTGAACTGTTAGAATGAGTGTGTCCACATGGAGGTGTGCACACTGAACTGTTAGAATGAGTGTATCCCTGTGGAGGTGCGCACACTGAACTGTTAGAATGAGTGTGCCCACATGGAGGTGTGCACACTGAACTGTTGGAATGAGTGTGTCCACATGGAGGTGTGTACAGTGAACTGTTAGAATGAGTGTGCCCACATGGAGGTGTGCACACTGAACTGTTAGAATATGTCCACATGGAGGTGTGCACACTGTATTGTTAGAATGAGTGTGTCCACATGTCGGTGTGCACAGTGAACTGTTAGAATGAGTGTGTCCACATGGAGGTGTGCACACTGAACTGTTAGAATGAGTGTGTCCATATGGAGGTGTGCACACTGAACTGTTAGAATGAGTGTGTCCACATGGAAGTGTACACACTGAACTGTTAGAATGAGTGTGTCCACATGGAGGTGTGCACACTGAACTGTTAGAATGACTGTGTCCACATGGAGGTGTGTACACTGAGCTGTTAGAATGAGTGTGTCCCTGTGGAGGTGTGCACACTGAACTGTTAGAATGAGTGTGTCCACATGAAGGTGTGCACACTGAAATGTTAGAATGACTGTGTCCACATGGAGGTGTGCACACTGAACTGTTAGAATGAGTGTGCCCACATGGAGGTGTGCACACTGAACTGTTAGAATATGTCCACATGGAGGTGTTCACACTGAACTGTTGGAATGAGTGTGCCCACATGGAGGTGTGCACACTGAACTGTTAGAATGAGTGTGTCCACATGGAGGTGTGCACACTGAAGTGTTAGAATTTATCCACATGGAGGTGTGCACACTGAACTGTTAGAATGAGTGTGTCCACATGGAGGTGTGCACACTGTTCTGTTAGAATGAGTGTGGCCACATTGAGGTGTGCACACTGAACTGTTAGAATGAGTGTGTCCACATGGAGGTGTGCAGACTCAACTGTTAGAATGAGTGTGCCCACATGGAGGTGTGCACACTGAACTGTTAGAATGAGTGTGCCCACAGGGAGGTGTGAACACTGAACTGTTAGAATGAGTGTGCCCACATGGAGGTGTGCACACTGAACTGTTAGAATGAGTGTGCCCACATGGAGGTGTGCACACTGAACTGTTAGAATGAGTGTGTCCACATGGAGGTGTGCACACTGAACTGTTAGAATGAGTGTGCCCACATGGAGGTGTGCACACTGAACTGTTAGAATGAGTGTGTCCACATGGAGGTGTGCACAATGAACTGTTAGAATGAGTGTGTCCACATGGAGGTGTGCACACTGAAATGTTAGAATGAGTGTGTCCACATGGAGGTATGCACACTGAAGTGTTAGAATTTGTCCACATGGAGGTGTGCACACTGAACTGTTAGAATGAGTGTGCCCACATGGAGTTGTGCACACTGAACTGTTAGAATGAGTGTGTCCACATGGAGGTGTGCACACTGAACTGTTAGAATGAGTGTGTCCACATGGAGGTGTGCACACTGAACTGTTAGAATGACTGTGTCCACATGGAGGTGTGCACACTGAACTGTTAGAATGAGTGTGTCCCTGTGGAGGTGTGCACACTGAACTGTTAGAATGAGTGTGTCCACATGGAGGTGTGAACACTGAACTGTTAGAATGAGTGTGTCCACATTGAGGTGTGCACACTGAACTTTTAGGATGAGTGTGCCCACATGGAGGTTTGCACACTGCACTGTTAGAATATGTCCACATGGAGGTGTGCACACTGAACTGTTAGAATGAGTGTGCCCACATGGAGGTGTGCACACTGAACTGGTAGAATGAGTGTGTCCACATGGAGGTGTGCACACTGAAATGTTAGAATGAGTGTATCCCTGTGGAGATGTGAACACTGAACTGTTAGAATGAGTGTTTCCACATGGAGGTGTGCACACTGAACTGTTAGAATGAGTGTGTCCACATGGAGGTGTGCACACTGAACTGTTAGAATGAGTGTGCCCACATTTTAAGTGAGCACACTGAACTGTTAGAATGAGTGTCCCCAAATGGAGGTGTGCACACTGAACTGTTAGAATGAGTTTGCCCACATGGAGATGTGCACACTGAACTGTTAGAATGAGTGTGTCCACATGGAGGTGTGTACACTGAACTGTTAGAATGAGTGTGCCCACATGGAGGTGTGCACACTGAACTGTTAGAATGAGTGTGCCCACATGGAGTTGTGCACACTGAACTGTAAGAATGAGTGTGTCCACATGGAGGTGTACAAAATGAACTGTTAGAATGAGTGTGTCCACATGGAGGTGTGCACACTGAACTGTTAGAATGAGTGTGCCCACATGGAGTTGTGCACACTGAACTGTTAGAATGACTGTGTCACCATGGAGGTGTGCAGACTGAACTGTTAGAATGACTGTGCCCACATGGAGGTGTGCACACTGAACTGTTAGAATGAGTGTGTCCACATGGAGGTGTGCACACTTAACTGTTAGAATGTATGTGTCCCTGTGGTGGTGTGCACACTGTACTGTTAGAATGAGTGTGTCCACATGGAGGTGTGCACACTGAAATGTTAGAATGAGTGTGTCCACATGGAGGTGTGCACACTGAAATGTTAGAATATGTCCACATGGAGGTGTGCACACTGAACTGTTAGAATGAGTGTATCCCTGTGGAGATGTGCACACTGAACTGTTAGAATGAGTGTGTCCACATGGAGGTGTGCACACTGAACTGTTAGAATGAGTGTATCCCTGTGGAGGTGCGCACACTGAACTGTTAGAATGAGTGTGCCCACATGGAGGTGTGCACACTGAACTGTTGGAATGAGTGTGTCCACATGGAGGTGTGTACAGTGAACTGTTAGAATGAGTGTGCCCACATGGAGGTGTGCACACTGAACTGTTAGAATATGTCCACATGGAGGTGTGCACACTGTATTGTTAGAATGAGTGTGTCCACATGTCGGTGTGCACAGTGAACTGTTAGAATGAGTGTGTCCACATGGAGGTGTGCACACTGAACTGTTAGAATGAGTGTGTCCATATGGAGGTGTGCACACTGAACTGTTAGAATGAGTGTGTCCACATGGAAGTGTACACACTGAACTGTTAGAATGAGTGTGTCCACATGGAGGTGTGCACACTGAACTGTTAGAATGACTGTGTCCACATGGAGGTGTGTACACTGAGCTGTTAGAATGAGTGTGTCCCTGTGGAGGTGTGCACACTGAACTGTTAGAATGAGTGTGTCCACATGAAGGTGTGCACACTGAAATGTTAGAATGACTGTGTCCACATGGAGGTGTGCACACTGAACTGTTAGAATGAGTGTGCCCACATGGAGGTGTGCACACTGAACTGTTAGAATATGTCCACATGGAGGTGTTCACACTGAACTGTTGGAATGAGTGTGCCCACATGGAGGTGTGCACACTGAACTGTTAGAATGAGTGTGTCCACATGGAGGTGTGCACACTGAACTGTTAGAATGAGTGTATCCCTGTGGAGATGTGCACACTGAACTGTTAGAATGAGTGTGTCCACATGGAGGTGTGCACACTGAAGTGTTAGAATTTATCCACATGGAGGTGTGCACACTGAACTGTTAGAATGAGTGTCTCCACATGGAGGTGTGCACACTGTTCTGTTAGAATGAGTGTGGCCACATTGAGGTGTGCACACTGAACTGTTAGAATGAGTGTGTCCACATGGAGGTGTGCAGACTCAACTGTTAGAATGAGTGTGCCCACATGGAGGTGTGCACACTGAACTGTTAGAATGAGTGTGCCCACAGGGAGGTGTGAACACTGAACTGTTAGAATGAGTGTGCCCACATGGAGGTGTGCACACTGAACTGTTAGAATGAGTGTGCCCACATGGAGGTGTGCACACTGAACTGTTAGAATGAGTGTGTCCACATGGAGGTGTGCACACTGAACTGTTAGAATGAGTGTGCCCACATGGAGGTGTGCACACTGAACTGTTAGAATGAGTGTGTCCACATGGAGGTGTGCACAATGAACTGTTAGAATGAGTGTGTCCACATGGAGGTGTGCACACTGAAATGTTAGAATGAGTGTGTCCACATGGAGGTATGCACACTGAAGTGTTAGAATTTGTCCACATGGAGGTGTGCACACTGAACTGTTAGAATGAGTGTGCCCACATGGAGTTGTGCACACTGAACTGTTAGAATGAGTGTGTCCACATGGAGGTGTGCAAACTGAACTGTTAGAATGAGTGTGTCCACATGGAGGTGTGCACACTGAACTGTTAGAATGACTGTGTCCACATGGAGGTGTGCACACTGAACTGTTAGAATGAGTGTGTCCCTGTGGAGGTGTGCACACTGAACTGTTAGAATGAGTGTGTCCACATGGAGGTGTGAACACTGAACTGTTAGAATGAGTGTGTCCACATTGAGGTGTGCACACTGAACTTTTAGGATGAGTGTGCCCACATGGAGGTTTGCACACTGCACTGTTAGAATATGTCCACATGGAGGTGTGCACACTGAACTGTTAGAATGAGTGTGCCCACATGGAGGTGTGCACACTGAACTGGTAGAATGAGTGTGTCCACATGGAGGTGTGCACACTGAACTGTTAGAATGAGTGTATCCCTGTGGAGATGTGAACACTGAACTGTTAGAATGAGTGTTTCCACATGGAGGTGTGCACACTGAACTGTTAGAATGAGTGTGTCCACATGGAGGTGTGCACACTGAACTGTTAGAATGAGTGTGCCCACATTTTAAGTGAGCACACTGAACTGTTAGAATGAGTGTCCCCAAATGGAGGTGTGCACACTGAACTGTTAGAATGAGTTTGCCCACATGGAGATGTGCACACTGAACTGTTAGAATGAGTGTGTCCACATGGAGGTGTGTACACTGAACTGTTAGAATGAGTGTGCCCACATGGAGGTGTGCACACTGAACTGTTAGAATGAGTGTGCCCACATGGAGTTGTGCACACTGAACTGTAAGAATGAGTGTGTCCACATGGAGGTGTACAAAATGAACTGTTAGAATGAGTGTGTCCACATGGAGGTGTGCACACTGAACTGTTAGAATGAGTGTGCCCACATGGAGTTGTGCACACTGAACTGTTAGAATGACTGTGTCCACATGGAGGTGTGCAGACTGAACTGTTAGAATGACTGTGCCCACATGGAGGTGTGCACACTGAACTGTTAGAATGAGTGTGTCCCTGTGGAGGTGTGCACACTGAACTGTTAGAATGAGTGTGTCCACATGGAGGTGTGCACACTGAACTGTTAGAATGAGTGTGTCCACATGGAGGTGTGTACACTGAACTGTTAGAATGAGTGTGCCCACATGGAGGTGTGCACACTGAACTGTTAGAATATGTCCACATGGAGGTGTGCACACTGTTCTGTTAGAATGAGTGTGTCCACATGGCGGTGTGCACAGTGAACTGTTAGAATGAGTGTGTCCACATGGAGGTGTGCACACTGAACTGTTAGAATGAGTGTGTACATATGGAGGTGTGCATACTGAACAGTTAGAATGAGTGTGTCCACATGGAAGTGTACACACTGAACTGTTAGAATGAGTGTGTCCACATGGAGGTGTGCACACTGAACTGTTAGAATGACTGTGTCCACATGGAGGTGTGCACACTGAACTGTTAGAATGAGTGTGTCCCTGTGGAGGTGTGCACACTGAACTGTTAGAATGAGTGTGTCCACATGAAGGTGTGCACACTGAACTGTTAGAATGACTGTGTCCACATGGAGGTGTGCACACTGAACTGTTAGAATGAGTGTGCCCACATGGAGGTGTGCACACTGAACTTTTAGAATATGTCCACATGGAGGTGTGCACACTGAACTGTTGGAATGAGTGTGCCCACATGGAGGTGTGCACACTGAACTGTTAGAATGAGTGTGTCCACATGGAGGTGTGCACACTGAACTGTTAGAATGAGTGTATCCCTGTGGAGATGTGCACACTGAACTGTTAGAATGAGTGTGTCCACATGGAGGTGTGCACACTGAAGTGTTAGAATTTATCCACATGGAGGTGTGCACACTGATCTGTTAGAATGAGTGTCTCCACATGGAGGTGTGCACACTGTTCTGTTAGAATGAGTGTGGCCACATGGAGGTGTGCACACTGAACTGTTAGAATGAGTGTGTCCACATGGAGGTGTGCACACTGTATTGTTAGAATGAGTGTGCCCACATGGAGGTGTGCACACTGAACTGTTAGAATGAGTGTGTCCACATGGAGGTGTGCACAATGAACTGTTAGAATGAGTGTGTCCCTGTGGAGGTGTGCACACTGAAATGTTAGAATGAGTGTGTCCACATGGAGGTATGCACACTGAAGTGTTAGAATTTGTCCACATGGATGTGTGCACACTGAACTGTTAGAATGAGTGTGCCCACATGGAGTTGTGCACACTGAACTGTTAGAATGAGTGTGTCCACATGGAGGTGTGCAAACTGAACTGTTAGAATGAGTGTGTCCACATGAAGGTGTGCACACTGAACTGTTAGAATGACTGTGCCCACATGGAGTTGTGCACACTGAACTGTTAGAATGAGTGTGTCCACATTGAGGTGTGCACACTGAACTTTTAGGATGAGTGTGCCCACATGGAGGTGTGCACACTGCACTGTTAGAATATGTCCACATGGAGGTGTGCACACTGAACTGTTAGAATGAGTGTGCCCACATGGAGGTGTGCACACTGAACTGGTACAATGAGTGTGTCCACATGGAGGTGTGCACACTGAACTGTTAGAATGAGTGTATCCCTGTGGAGATGTGCACACTGAACTGTTAGAATGAGTGTTCCACATGGAGGTGTGCACACTGAACTGTTAGAATGAGTGTGTCCACATGGAGGTGTGCACACTGAACTGTTAGAATGAGTGTGCCCACATTTTAAGTGTGCACACTGAACTGTTAGAATGAGTGTCCCCAAATGGAGGTGTGCACACTGAACTGTTAGAATGAGTTTGCCCACATGGAGATGTGCACACTGAACTGGTAGAATGAGTGTGTCCACATGGAGGTGTGTACACTGAACTGTTAGAATGAGTGTGCCCACATGGAGGTGTGCACACTGAACTGTTAGAATGAGTGTGCCCACATGGAGGTGTGCACATTGAACTGTTAGAATGAGTGTGCCCACATGGAGGTGTGCACACTGAACTGTTAGAATGAGTGTGTCCACATGGAGGTGTGCACACTGAACTGTTAGAATGAGTGTGTCCACATGGAGGTGTGCACACTGAACTGTTAGAATATGTCCACATGGAGGTGTGCACACTGAACTGTTAGAATGAGTGTATCCCTGTGGAGATGTGCACACTGAACTGTTAGAATGAGTGTGTCCACATGGAGGTGTGTACACTGAACTGTTAGAATGACTGTGTCCATATGGTGGTGTGCACACTGAACTGTTAGAATGAGTGTGTCCACATGGAAGTGTGCACACTGAACTGTTAGAATGATTGAGTCCACATGGAGGTGTGCACACTGAACTGTTAGAATGAGTGTGTCCACATGGAGGTGTGCACACTGAACTGTTAGAATGAGTGTGTCCACGTGGAGGTGTGCACACTGAACTTTTAGAATGAGTGTGCCCACATGGAGGTTTGCACACTGCACTGTTAGAATATGTCCACATGGAGGTGTGCACACTGTATTGTTAGAATGAGTGTGTCCACATGGAGGTGTGTACACTGAACTGTTAGATTGAGTGTGTCCACATGGAGGTGTGCACACTGAACTGTTAGAATGAGTGTGTCCACATGGAAGTGTGCACACTGAACTGTTAGAATGAGTGTGCCCACATGGAGGTGTGCACACTGAACTGTTAGAATGAGTGTGTCCACATGGAGGTGTGCACACTGAACTGTTAGAATGAGTGTATCCCTGTGGAGGTGTGCACACTGAACTGTTAGAATGAGTGTGTCCACATGGAGGTGTGCACACTGAACTGTTAGAATGAGTGTGTCCACATGGAGGTGTGTACACTGAACTGTTAGAATGAGTGTGCCCACATGGCGGTGTGCACACTGAACTGTTAGAATATGTCCACATGGAGATGTGCACACTGTATTGTTAGAATGAGTGTGTCCACATGGCGGTGTGCACAGTGAAATGTTAGAATGAGTGTGTCCACATGGAGGTGTGCACACTGAACTGTTAGAATGAGTGTGTCCACATGGAAGTGTACACACTGAACTGTTAGAATGAGTGTGTCCACATGGAGGTGTGCACACTGAACTGTTAGAATGAGTGTGTCCCTGTGGAGGTGTGCATACTGAACTGTTAGAATGAGTGTGTCCACATGAATGTGTGCACACTGAACTGTTAGAATGACTGTGTCCACATAGAGGTGTGCACACTGAACTGTTAGAATGAGTGTGCCCACATGGAGGTGTGCACACTGAACTGTTAGAATATGTCCACATGGAGGTGTGCACACTGAACTGTTAGAATGAGTGTGCCCACATGGAGGCGTGCACACTGAACTGTTAGAATGAGTGTGTCCACATGGAGGTGTGCACACTGAACTGTTAGAATGAGTGTGTCCCTGTGGTGGTGTGCACACTGTACTGTTAGAATGAGTGTGTCCACATGGAGGTGTGCACACTGAACTGTTAGAATGAGTGTGTCCACATGGAGGTGTGCACACTGAACTGTTAGAATGAGTGTGTCCACATGGAGGTGTGCACACTGAACTTTTAGAATGAGTGTGCCCACATGGAGGTGTGCACACTGAACTGTTAGAATATGTCCACATGGAGGTGTGCACACTGTATTGTTAGAATGAGTGTGTCCACATGGAGGTGTGTACACTGAACTGTTAGATTGAGTGTGTCCACATGGAAGTGTGCACACTGAACTGTTAGAATGAGTGTGTCCACATGGAAGTGTGCACACTGAACTGTTAGAATGAGTGTATCCCTGTGGAGGTGTGGACACTGAACTGTTAGAATGAGTGTGTCCACATGGAGGTGTGCACACTGAACTGTTAGAATGAGTGTGTCCACATGGAGGTGTGCACACTGAACTGTTAGAATGTGTGTGCCCACATGGAGGTGTGCACACTTAACTGTTAGAATGTATGTGTCCCTGTGGTGGTGTGCACACTGTACTGTTAGAATGAGTGTGTCCACATGGAGGTGTGCACACTGAACTGTTAGAATGAGTGTGTCCACATGGAGGTGTGCACACTGAACTGTTAGAATATGTCCACATGGAGGTGTGCACACTGAACTGTTAGAATGAGTGTATCCCTGTGGAGATGTGCACACTGAACTGTTAGAATGAGTGTGTCCACATGGAGGTGTGCACACTGAACTGTTAGAATGAGTGTATCCCTGTGGAGGTGTGCACACTGAACTGTTAGAATGAGTGTGCCCACATGGAGGTGTGCACACTGAACTGTTAGAATGAGTGTGTCCACATGGAGGTGTGTACACTGAACTGTTAGAATGAGTGTGCCCACATGGAGGTGTGCATACTGAACTGTTAGAATATGTCCACATGGAGGTGTGCACACTGTATTGTTAGAATGAGTGTGTCCACATGTCGGTGTGCACAGTGAACTGTTAGAATGAGTGTGTCCACATGGAGGTGTGCACACTGAACTGTTAGAATGAGTGTGTCCATATGGAGGTGTGCACACTGAACTGTTAGAATGAGTGTGTCCACATGGAAGTGTACACACTGAACTGTTAGAATGAGTGTGTCCACATGGAGGTGTGCACACTGAACTGTTAGAATGACTGTGTCCACATGGAGGTGTGCACACTGAACTGTTAGAATGAGTGTATCCCTGTGGAGATGTGCACACTGAACTGTTAGAATGAGTGTGTCCACATGGAGGTGTGCACACTGAAGTGTTAGAATTTATCCACATGGAGGTGTGCACACTGAACTGTTAGAATGAGTGTCTCCACATGGAGGTGTGCACACTGTTCTGTTAGAATGAGTGTGGCCACATGGAGGTGTGCACACTGAACTGTTAGAATGAGTGTGTCCACATGGAGGTGTGCAGACTCAACTGTTAGAATGAGGGTGCCCACATGGAGGTGTGCACACTGAACTGTTAGAATGAGTGTGCCCACATGGAGGTGTGAACACTGAACTGTTAGAATGAGTGTGCCCACATGGAGGTGTGCACACTGAACTGTTAGAATGAGTGTGCCCACATGGAGGTGTGCACACTGAACTGTTAGAATGAGTGTGTCCACATGGAGGTGTGCACACTGAACTGTTAGAATGAGTGTGCCCACATGGAGGTGTGCACACTGAACTGTTAGAATGAGTGTGTCCACATGGAGGTGTGCACAATGAACTGTTAGAATGAGTGTGTCCCTGTGGAGGTGTGCACACTGAAATGTTAGAATGAGTGTGTCCACATGGAGGTGTGCACACTGAACTGTTAGAATGAGTGTGCCCACATGGAGTTGTGCACACTGAACTGTTAGAATGAGTGTGTCCACATGGAGGTGTGCAAACTGAACTGTTATAATGAATGTGTCCACATGGAGGTGTGCACACTGAACTGTTAGAATGACTGTGTCCACATGGAGGTGTGCACACTGAACTGTTAGAATGAGTGTGTCCCTGTGGAGGTGTGCACACTGAACTGTTAGAATGAGTGTGTCCACATGGAGGTGTGAACACTGAACTGTTAGAATGAGTGTGTCCACATTGAGGTGTGCACACTGAACTTTTAGGATGAGTGTGCCCACATGGAGGTGTGCACACTGCACTGTTAGAATATGTCCACATGGAGGTGTGCACACTGAACTGTTAGAATGAGTGTGCCCACATGGAGGTGTACACACTGAACTGGTAGAATGAGTGTGTCCACATGGAGGTGTGCACACTGAACTGTTAGAATGAGTGTATCCCTGTGGAGATGTGCACACTGAACTGTTAGAATGAGTGTTCCACATGGAGGTGTGCACACTGAACTGTTAGAATGAGTGTGTCCACATGGAGGTGTGCACACTGAACTGTTAGAATGAGTGTGCCCACATTTTAAGTGTGCACACTGAACTGTTAGAATGAGTGTCCCCAAATGGAGGTGTGCACACTGAACTGTTAGAATGAGTTTGCCCACATGGAGATGTGCACACTGAACTGTTAGAATGAGTTTGTCCACATGGAGGTGTGTACACTGAACTGTTACAATGAGTGTGCCCACATGGAGGTGTGCACACTGAACTGTTAGAATGAGTGTGCCCACATGGAGTTGTGCACACTGAACTGTAAGAATGAGTGTGTCCACATGGAGGTGTGCAAAATGAACTGTTAGAATGAGTGTGTCCACATGGAGGTGTGCACACTGAACTGTTAGAATGAGTGTGCCCACATGGAGTTGTGCACACTGAACTTTTAGAATGACTGTGTCCACATGGAGGTGTGCAGACTGAACTGTTAGAATGACTGTGCCCACATGGAGGTGTGCACACTGAACTGTTAGAATGAGTGTGTCCCTGTGGAGGTGTGCACACTGAAATGTTAGAATGAGTGTGTCCACATGGAGGTGTGCACACTGAACTGTTAGAATGAGTGTGTCCACATGGAGGTGTGTACACTGAACTGTTAGAATGAGTGTGCCCACATGGAGGTGTGCACACTGAACTGTTAGAATATGTCCACATGGAGGTGTGCACACTGTAATGTTAGAATGAGTGTGTCCACATGTCGGTGTGCACAGTGAACTGTTAGAATGAGTGTGTCCACATGGAGGTGTGCACACTGAACTGTTAGAATGAGTGTGTCCCTGTGGAGGTGTGCACACTGAACTGTTAGAATGAGTGTGTCCACATGAAGGTGTGCACACTGAACTGTTAGAATATGTCCACATGGAGGTGTGCACACTGAACTGTTGGAATGTGTGTGCCCACATGGAGGTGTGCACACTGAACTGTTAGAATGAGTGTGTCCACATGGAGGTGTGCACACTGAACTGTTAGAATGAGTGTATCCCTGTGGAGATGTGCACACTGAACTGTTAGAATGAGTGTGTCCACATGGAGGTGTGCACACTGAAGTGTTAGAATTTATCCAAGTGGAGGTGTGCACACTGATCTGTTAGAATGAGTGTCTCCACATGGAGGTGTGCACAGTGTTCTGTTAGAATGAGTGTGGCCACATGGAGGTGTGCACACTGAACTGTTAGAATGAGTGTGTCCACATGGAGGTGTGCAGACTCAACTGTTAGAAGGAGTGTGCCCACATGGAGGTGTGCACACTGAACTGTTAGAATGAGTGTGCCCACATGGAGATGTGCACACTGAACTGTTAGAATGAGTGTGCCCACATGGAGGTGTGCAGACTGAACTGTTAGAATGAGTGTGCCCACATGGAGGTGTGCACACTGAACTGTTAGAATGAGTGTGTCCACATGGAGGTGTGCACACTGAATTTTTAGAATGAGTGTGCCCACATGGAGGTGTGCACACTGAACTGTTAGAATGAGTGTGTCCACATGGAGGTGTGCACACTGAATTTTTAGAATGAGTGTGTCCACATGGAGGTGTGCTCACTGAACTGTTAGAATGACTGTGTCCACATGGAGGTGTGCACACTGAACTGTTAGAATGAGTGTGTCCCTGTGGAGGTGTGCACACTGAACTGTTAGAATGAGTGTGTCCACATGGAGGTGTGAACACTGAACTGTTAGAATGAGTGTGTCCACATTGAGGTGTGCACACTGAACTTTTAGGATGAGTGTGCCCACATGGAGGTTTGCACACTGCACTGTTAGAATATGTCCACATGGAGGTGTGCACACTGAACTGTTAGAATGAGTGTGCCCACATGGAGGTGTGCACACTGAACTGGTAGAATGAGTGTGTCCACATGGAGGTGTGCACACTGAACTGTTAGAATGAGTGTATCCCTGTGGAGATGTGAACACTGAACTGTTAGAATGAGTGTTTCCACATGGAGGTGTGCACACTGAACTGTTAGAATGAGTGTGTCCACATGGAGGTGTGCACACTGAACTGTTAGAATGAGTGTGCCCACATTTTAAGTGAGCACACTGAACTGTTAGAATGAGTGTCCCCAAATGGAGGTGTGCACACTGAACTGTTAGAATGAGTTTGCCCACATGGAGATGTGCACACTGAACTGTTAGAATGAGTGTGTCCACATGGAGGTGTGTACACTGAACTGTTAGAATGAGTGTGCCCACATGGAGGTGTGCACACTGAACTGTTAGAATGAGTGTGCCCACATGGAGTTGTGAACACTGAACTGTAAGAATGAGTGTGTCCACATGGAGGTGTACAAAATGAACTGTTAGAATGAGTGTGTCCACATGGAGGTGTGCACACTGAACTGTTAGAATGAGTGTGTCCACATGGAAGTGTACACACTGAACTGTTAGAATGAGTGTGTCCACATGGAGGTGTGCACACTGAACTGTTAGAATGAGTGTGTCCCTGTGGAGGTGTGCATACTGAACTGTTAGAATGAGTGTGTCCACATGAATGTGTGCACACTGAACTGTTAGAATGACTGTGTCCACATAGAGGTGTGCACACTGAACTGTTAGAATGAGTGTGCCCACATGGAGGTGTGCACACTGAACTGTTAGAATATGTCCACATGGAGGTGTGCACACTGAACTGTTAGAATGAGTGTGCCCACATGGAGGCGTGCACACTGAACTGTTAGAATGAGTGTGTCCACATGGAGGTGTGCACACTGAACTGTTAGAATGAGTGTGTCCCTGTGGTGGTGTGCACACTGTACTGTTAGAATGAGTGTGTCCACATGGAGGTGTGCACACTGAACTGTTAGAATGAGTGTGTCCACATGGAGGTGTGCACACTGAACTGTTAGAATGAGTGTGTCCACATGGAGGTGTGCACACTGAACTTTTAGAATGAGTGTGCCCACATGGAGGTGTGCACACTGAACTGTTAGAATATGTCCACATGGAGGTGTGCACACTGTATTGTTAGAATGAGTGTGTCCACATGGAGGTGTGTACACTGAACTGTTAGATTGAGTGTGTCCACATGGAAGTGTGCACACTGAACTGTTAGAATGAGTGTGTCCACATGGAAGTGTGCACACTGAACTGTTAGAATGAGTGTATCCCTGTGGAGGTGTGGACACTGAACTGTTAGAATGAGTGTGTCCACATGGAGGTGTGCACACTGAACTGTTAGAATGAGTGTGTCCACATGGAGGTGTGCACACTGAACTGTTAGAATGTGTGTGCCCACATGGAGGTGTGCACACTTAACTGTTAGAATGTATGTGTCCCTGTGGTGGTGTGCACACTGTACTGTTAGAATGAGTGTGTCCACATGGAGGTGTGCACACTGAACTGTTAGAATGAGTGTGTCCACATGGAGGTGTGCACACTGAACTGTTAGAATATGTCCACATGGAGGTGTGCACACTGAACTGTTAGAATGAGTGTATCCCTGTGGAGATGTGCACACTGAACTGTTAGAATGAGTGTGTCCACATGGAGGTGTGCACACTGAACTGTTAGAATGAGTGTATCCCTGTGGAGGTGTGCACACTGAACTGTTAGAATGAGTGTGCCCACATGGAGGTGTGCACACTGAACTGTTAGAATGAGTGTGTCCACATGGAGGTGTGTACACTGAACTGTTAGAATGAGTGTGCCCACATGGAGGTGTGCATACTGAACTGTTAGAATATGTCCACATGGAGGTGTGCACACTGTATTGTTAGAATGAGTGTGTCCACATGTCGGTGTGCACAGTGAACTGTTAGAATGAGTGTGTCCACATGGAGGTGTGCACACTGAACTGTTAGAATGAGTGTGTCCATATGGAGGTGTGCACACTGAACTGTTAGAATGAGTGTGTCCACATGGAAGTGTACACACTGAACTGTTAGAATGAGTGTGTCCACATGGAGGTGTGCACACTGAACTGTTAGAATGACTGTGTCCACATGGAGGTGTGCACACTGAACTGTTAGAATGAGTGTATCCCTGTGGAGATGTGCACACTGAACTGTTAGAATGAGTGTGTCCACATGGAGGTGTGCACACTGAAGTGTTAGAATTTATCCACATGGAGGTGTGCACACTGAACTGTTAGAATGAGTGTCTCCACATGGAGGTGTGCACACTGTTCTGTTAGAATGAGTGTGGCCACATGGAGGTGTGCACACTGAACTGTTAGAATGAGTGTGTCCACATGGAGGTGTGCAGACTCAACTGTTAGAATGAGGGTGCCCACATGGAGGTGTGCACACTGAACTGTTAGAATGAGTGTGCCCACATGGAGGTGTGAACACTGAACTGTTAGAATGAGTGTGCCCACATGGAGGTGTGCACACTGAACTGTTAGAATGAGTGTGCCCACATGGAGGTGTGCACACTGAACTGTTAGAATGAGTGTGTCCACATGGAGGTGTGCACACTGAACTGTTAGAATGAGTGTGCCCACATGGAGGTGTGCACACTGAACTGTTAGAATGAGTGTGTCCACATGGAGGTGTGCACAATGAACTGTTAGAATGAGTGTGTCCCTGTGGAGGTGTGCACACTGAAATGTTAGAATGAGTGTGTCCACATGGAGGTGTGCACACTGAACTGTTAGAATGAGTGTGCCCACATGGAGTTGTGCACACTGAACTGTTAGAATGAGTGTGTCCACATGGAGGTGTGCAAACTGAACTGTTATAATGAATGTGTCCACATGGAGGTGTGCACACTGAACTGTTAGAATGACTGTGTCCACATGGAGGTGTGCACACTGAACTGTTAGAATGAGTGTGTCCCTGTGGAGGTGTGCACACTGAACTGTTAGAATGAGTGTGTCCACATGGAGGTGTGAACACTGAACTGTTAGAATGAGTGTGTCCACATTGAGGTGTGCACACTGAACTTTTAGGATGAGTGTGCCCACATGGAGGTGTGCACACTGCACTGTTAGAATATGTCCACATGGAGGTGTGCACACTGAACTGTTAGAATGAGTGTGCCCACATGGAGGTGTACACACTGAACTGGTAGAATGAGTGTGTCCACATGGAGGTGTGCACACTGAACTGTTAGAATGAGTGTATCCCTGTGGAGATGTGCACACTGAACTGTTAGAATGAGTGTTTCCACATGGAGGTGTGCACACTGAACTGTTAGAATGAGTGTGTCCACATGGAGGTGTGCACACTGAACTGTTAGAATGAGTGTGCCCACATTTTAAGTGTGCACACTGAACTGTTAGAATGAGTGTCCCCAAATGGAGGTGTGCACACTGAACTGTTAGAATGAGTTTGCCCACATGGAGATGTGCACACTGAACTGTTAGAATGAGTTTGTCCACATGGAGGTGTGTACACTGAACTGTTAGAATGAGTGTGCCCACATGGAGGTGTGCACACTGAACTGTTAGAATGAGTGTGCCCACATGGAGTTGTGCACACTGAACTGTAAGAATGAGTGTGTCCACATGGAGGTGTGCAAAATGAACTGTTAGAATGAGTGTGTCCACATGGAGGTGTGCACACTGAACTGTTAGAATGAGTGTGCCCACATGGAGTTGTGCACACTGAACTTTTAGAATGACTGTGTCCACATGGAGGTGTGCAGACTGAACTGTTAGAATGACTGTGCCCACATGGAGGTGTGCACACTGAACTGTTAGAATGAGTGTGTCCCTGTGGAGGTGTGCACACTGAAATGTTAGAATGAGTGTGTCCACATGGAGGTGTGCACACTGAACTGTTAGAATGAGTGTGTCCACATGGAGGTGTGTACACTGAACTGTTAGAATGAGTGTGCCCACATGGAGGTGTGCACACTGAACTGTTAGAATATGTCCACATGGAGGTGTGCACACTGTAATGTTAGAATGAGTGTGTCCACATGTCGGTGTGCACAGTGAACTGTTAGAATGAGTGTGTCCACATGGAGGTGTGCACACTGAACTGTTAGAATGAGTGTGTCCCTGTGGAGGTGTGCACACTGAACTGTTAGAATGAGTGTGTCCACATGAAGGTGTGCACACTGAACTGTTAGAATATGTCCACATGGAGGTGTGCACACTGAACTGTTGGAATGTGTGTGCCCACATGGAGGTGTGCACACTGAACTGTTAGAATGAGTGTGTCCACATGGAGGTGTGCACACTGAACTGTTAGAATGAGTGTATCCCTGTGGAGATGTGCACACTGAACTGTTAGAATGAGTGTGTCCACATGGAGGTGTGCACACTGAAGTGTTAGAATTTATCCAAGTGGAGGTGTGCACACTGATCTGTTAGAATGAGTGTCTCCACATGGAGGTGTGCACAGTGTTCTGTTAGAATGAGTGTGGCCACATGGAGGTGTGCACACTGAACTGTTAGAATGAGTGTGTCCACATGGAGGTGTGCAGACTCAACTGTTAGAAGGAGTGTGCCCACATGGAGGTGTGCACACTGAACTGTTAGAATGAGTGTGCCCACATGGAGATGTGCACACTGAACTGTTAGAATGAGTGTGCCCACATGGAGGTGTGCAGACTGAACTGTTAGAATGAGTGTGCCCACATGGAGGTGTGCACACTGAACTGTTAGAATGAGTGTGTCCACATGGAGGTGTGCACACTGAATTTTTAGAATGAGTGTGCCCACATGGAGGTGTGCACACTGAACTGTTAGAATGAGTGTGTCCACATGGAGGTGTGCACACTGAATTTTTAGAATGAGTGTGTCCACATGGAGGTGTGCTCACTGAACTGTTAGAATGACTGTGTCCACATGGAGGTGTGCACACTGAACTGTTAGAATGAGTGTGTCCCTGTGGAGGTGTGCACACTGAACTGTTAGAATGAGTGTGTCCACATGGAGGTGTGAACACTGAACTGTTAGAATGAGTGTGTCCACATTGAGGTGTGCACACTGAACTTTTAGGATGAGTGTGCCCACATGGAGGTTTGCACACTGCACTGTTAGAATATGTCCACATGGAGGTGTGCACACTGAACTGTTAGAATGAGTGTGCCCACATGGAGGTGTGCACACTGAACTGGTAGAATGAGTGTGTCCACATGGAGGTGTGCACACTGAACTGTTAGAATGAGTGTATCCCTGTGGAGATGTGAACACTGAACTGTTAGAATGAGTGTTTCCACATGGAGGTGTGCACACTGAACTGTTAGAATGAGTGTGTCCACATGGAGGTGTGCACACTGAACTGTTAGAATGAGTGTGCCCACATTTTAAGTGAGCACACTGAACTGTTAGAATGAGTGTCCCCAAATGGAGGTGTGCACACTGAACTGTTAGAATGAGTTTGCCCACATGGAGATGTGCACACTGAACTGTTAGAATGAGTGTGTCCACATGGAGGTGTGTACACTGAACTGTTAGAATGAGTGTGCCCACATGGAGGTGTGCACACTGAACTGTTAGAATGAGTGTGCCCACATGGAGTTGTGCACACTGAACTGTAAGAATGAGTGTGTCCACATGGAGGTGTACAAAATGAACTGTTAGAATGAGTGTGTCCACATGGAGGTGTGCACACTGAACTGTTAGAATGAGTGTGCCCACATGGAGTTGTGCACACTGAACTGTTAGAATGACTGTGTCCACATGGAGGTGTGCAGACTGTACTGTTAGAATGACTGTGCCCACATGGAGGTGTGCACACTGAACTGTTAGAATGAGTGTGTCCCTGTGGAGGTGTGCACACTGAACTGTTAGAATGAGTGTGTCCACATGGAGGTGTGCACACTGAACTGTTAGAATGAGTGTGTCCACATGGAGGTGTGTACACTGAACTGTTAGAATGAGTGTGCCCACATGGAGGTGTGCACACTGAACTGTTAGAATATGTCCACATGGAGGTGTGCACACTGTTCTGTTAGAATGAGTGTGTCCACATGGCGGTGTGCACAGTGAACTGTTAGAATGAGTGTGTCCACATGGAGGTGTGCACACTGAACTGTTAGAATGAGTGTGTACATATGGAGGTGTGCATACTGAACAGTTAGAATGAGTGTGTCCACATGGAAGTGTACACACTGAACTGTTAGAATGAGTGTGTCCACATGGAGGTGTGCACACTGAACTGTTAGAATGACTGTGTCCACATGGAGGTGTGCACACTGAACTGTTAGAATGAGTGTGTCCCTGTGGAGGTGTGCACACTGAACTGTTAGAATGAGTGTGTCCACATGAAGGTGTGCACACTGAACTGTTAGAATGACTGTGTCCACATGGAGGTGTGCACACTGAACTGTTAGAATGAGTGTGCCCACATGGAGGTGTGCACACTGAACTTTTAGAATATGTCCACATGGAGGTGTGCACACTGAACTGTTGGAATGAGTGTGCCCACATGGAGGTGTGCACACTGAACTGTTAGAATGAGTGTGTCCACATGGAGGTGTGCACACTGAACTGTTAGAATGAGTGTATCCCTGTGGAGATGTGCACACTGAACTGTTAGAATGAGTGTGTCCACATGGAGGTGTGCACACTGAAGTGTTAGAATTTATCCACATGGAGGTGTGCACACTGATCTGTTAGAATGAGTGTCTCCACATGGAGGTGTGCACACTGTTCTGTTAGAATGAGTGTGGCCACATGGAGGTGTGCACACTGAACTGTTAGAATGAGTGTGTCCACATGGAGGTGTGCACACTGTATTGTTAGAATGAGTGTGCCCACATGGAGGTGTGCACACTGAACTGTTAGAATGAGTGTGTCCACATGGAGGTGTGCACAATGAACTGTTAGAATGAGTGTGTCCCTGTGGAGGTGTGCACACTGAAATGTTAGAATGAGTGTGTCCACATGGAGGTATGCACACTGAAGTGTTAGAATTTGTCCACATGGATGTGTGCACACTGAACTGTTAGAATGAGTGTGCCCACATGGAGTTGTGCACACTGAACTGTTAGAATGAGTGTGTCCACATGGAGGTGTGCAAACTGAACTGTTAGAATGAGTGTGTCCACATGAAGGTGTGCACACTGAACTGTTAGAATGACTGTGCCCACATGGAGTTGTGCACACTGAACTGTTAGAATGAGTGTGTCCACATTGAGGTGTGCACACTGAACTTTTAGGATGAGTGTGCCCACATGGAGGTGTGCACACTGCACTGTTAGAATATGTCCACATGGAGGTGTGCACACTGAACTGTTAGAATGAGGGTGCCCACATGGAGGTGTGCACACTGAACTGGTACAATGAGTGTGTCCACATGGAGGTGTGCACACTGAACTGTTAGAATGAGTGTATCCCTGTGGAGATGTGCACACTGAACTGTTAGAATGAGTGTTCCACATGGAGGTGTGCACACTGAACTGTTAGAATGAGTGTGTCCACATGGAGGTGTGCACACTGAACTGTTAGAATGAGTGTGCCCACATTTTAAGTGTGCACACTGAACTGTTAGAATGAGTGTCCCCAAATGGAGGTGTGCACACTGAACTGTTAGAATGAGTTTGCCCACATGGAGATGTGCACACTGAACTGGTAGAATGAGTGTGTCCACATGGAGGTGTGTACACTGAACTGTTAGAATGAGTGTGCCCACATGGAGGTGTGCACACTGATCTGTTAGAATGAGTGTGCCCACATGGAGGTGTGCACATTGAACTGTTAGAATGAGTGTGCCCACATGGAGGTGTGCACACTGAACTGTTAGAATGAGTGTGTCCACATGGAGGTGTGCACACTGAACTGTTAGAATGAGTGTGTCCACATGGAGGTGTGCACACTGAACTGTTAGAATATGTCCACATGGAGGTGTGCACACTGAACTGTTAGAATGAGTGTATCCCTGTGGAGATGTGCACACTGAACTGTTAGAATGAGTGTGTCCACATGGAGGTGTGTACACTGAACTGTTAGAATGACTGTGTCCATATGGAGGTGTGCACACTGAACTGTTAGAATGAGTGTGTCCACATGGAAGTGTGCACACTGAACTGTTAGAATGATTGAGTCCACATGGAGGTGTGCACACTGAACTGTTAGAATGAGTGTGTCCACATGGAGGTGTGCACACTGAACTGTTAGAATGAGTGTGTCCACGTGGAGGTGTGCACACTGAACTTTTAGAATGAGTGTGCCCACATGGAGGTTTGCACACTGCACTGTTAGAATATGTCCACATGGAGGTGTGCACACTGTATTGTTAGAATGAGTGTGTCCACATGGAGGTGTGTACACTGAACTGTTAGATTGAGTGTGTCCACATGGAGGTGTGCACACTGAACTGTTAGAATGAGTGTGTCCACATGGAAGTGTGCACACTGAACTGTTAGAATGAGTGTGCCCACATGGAGGTGTGCACACTGAACTGTTAGAATGAGTGTGTCCACATGGAGGTGTGCACACTGAACTGTTAGAATGAGTGTATCCCTGTGGAGGTGTGCACACTGAACTGTTAGAATGAGTGTGTCCACATGGAGGTGTGCACACTGAACTGTTAGAATGAGTGTGTCCACATGGAGTTGTGTACACTGAACTGTTAGAATGAGTGTGCCCACATGGCGGTGTGCACACTGAACTGTTAGAATATGTCCACATGGAGATGTGCACACTGTATTGTTAGAATGAGTGTGTCCACATGGCGGTGTGCACAGTGAAATGTTAGAATGAGTGTGTCCACATGGAAGTGTACACACTGAACTGTTAGAATGAGTGTGTCCACATGGAGGTGTGCACACTGAACTGTTAGAATGAGTGTGTCACTGTGGAGGTGTGCATACTGAACTGTTAGAATGAGTGTGTCCACATGAATGTGTGCACACTGAACTGTTAGAATGACTGTGTCCACATAGAGGTGTGCACACTGAACTGTTAGAATGAGTGTGCCCACATGGAGGTGTGCACACTGAACTGTTAGAATATGTCCACATGGAGGTGTGCACACTGAACTGTTAGAATGAGTGTGCCCACATGGTGGCGTGCACACTGAACTGTTAGAATGAGTGTGTCCACATGGAGGTGTGCACACTGAACTGTTAGAATGAGTGTGTCCCTGTGGTGGTGTGCACACTGTACTGTTAGAATGAGTGTGTCCACATGGAGGTGTGCACACTGAACTGTTAGAATGAGTGTGTCCACATGGAGGTGTGCACACTGAACTGTTAGAATGAGTGTGTCCACATGGAGGTGTGCACACTGAACTTTTAGAATGAGTGTGCCCACATGGAGGTGTGCACACTGAACTGTTAGAATATGTCCACATGGAGGTGTGCACACTGTATTGTTAGAATGAGTGTGTCCACATGGAGGTGTGTACACTGAACTGTTAGATTGAGTGTGTCCACATGGAAGTGTGCACACTGAACTGTTAGAATGAGTGTGTCCACATGGAAGTGTGCACACTGAACTGTTAGAATGAGTGTATCCCTGTGGAGGTGTGGACACTGAACTGTTAGAATGAGTGTGTCCACATGGAGGTGTGCACACTGAACTGTTAGAATGAGTGTGTCCACATGGAGGTGTGCACACTGAACTGTTAGAATGTGTGTGCCCACATGGAGGTGTGCACACTTAACTGTTAGAATGTATGTGTCCCTGTGGTGGTGTGCACACTGTACTGTTAGAATGAGTGTGTCCACATGGAGGTGTGCACACTGAACTGTTAGAATGAGTGAGTCCACATGGAGGTGTGCACACTGAACTGTTAGAATATGTCCACATGGAGGTGTGCACACTGAACTGTTAGAATGAGTGTATCCCTGTGGAGATGTGCACACTGAACTGTTAGAATGAGTGTGTCCACATGGAGGTGTGCACACTGAACTGTTAGAATGAGTGTATCCCTGTGGAGGTGTGCACACTGAACTGTTAGAATGAGTGTGCCCACATGGAGTTGTGCACACTGAACTGTAAGAATGAGTGTGTCCACATGGAGGTGTGCAAAATGAACTGTTAGAATGAGTGTGTCCACATGGAGGTGTGCACACTGAACTGTTAGAATGAGTGTGCCCACATGGAGTTGTGCACACTGAACTTTTAGAATGACTGTGTCCACATGGAGGTGTGCAGACTGAAATGTTAGAATGACTGTGCCCACATGGAGGTGTGCACACTGAACTGTTAGAATGAGTGTGTCCCTGTGGAGGTGTGCACACTGAAATGTTAGAATGAGTGTGTCCACATGGAGGTGTGCACACTGAACTGTTAGAATGAGTGTGTCCACATGGAGGTGTGTACACTGAACTGTTAGAATGAGTGTGCCCACATGGAGGTGTGCACACTGAACTGTTAGAATATGTCCACATGGAGGTGTGCACACTGTAATGTTAGAATGAGTGTGTCCACATGTCGGTGTGCACAGGGAACTGTTAGAATGAGTGTGTCCACATGGAGGTGTGCACACTGAACTGTTAGAATGAGTGTGTCCCTGTGGAGGTGTGCACACTGAACTGTTAGAATGAGTGTGTCCACATGAAGGTGTTCACACTGAACTGTTAGAATATGTCCACATGGAGGTGTGCACACTGAACTGTTGGAATGTGTGTGCCCACATGGAGGTGTGCACACTGAACTGTTAGAATGAGTGTGTCCACATGGAGGTGTGCACACTGAACTGTTAGAATGAGTGTATCCCTGTGGAGATGTGCACACTGAACTGTTAGAATGAGTGTGTCCACATGGAGGTGTGCACACTGAAGTGTTAGAATTTATCCAAGTGGAGGTGTGCACACTGATCTGTTAGAATGAGTGTCTCCACATGGAGGTGTGCACAGTGTTCTGTTAGAATGAGTGTGGCCACATGGAGGTGTGCACACTGAACTGTTAGAATGAGTGTGTCCACATGGAGGTGTGCAGACTCAACTGTTAGAAGGAGTGTGCCCACATGGAGGTGTGCACACTGAACTGTTAGAATGAGTGTGCCCACATGGAGATGTGCACACTGAACTGTTAGAATGAGTGTGCCCACATGGAGGTGTGCAGACTGAACTGTTAGAATGAGTGTGCCCACATGGAGGTGTGCACACTGAACTGTTAGAATGAGTGTGTCCACATGGAGGTGTGCACACTGAATTTTTAGAATGAGTGTGCCCACATGGAGGTGTGCACACTGAACTGTTAGAATGAGTGTGTCCACATGGAGGTGTGCACAATGAACTGTTAGAATGAGTGTTTCCACATGGAGGTGTGCACACTGAACTGTTAGAATGAATGTGTCCACATGGAGGTGTGCACACTGAACTGTTAGAATGAGTGTGTCCACATGGAGGTGTGCACACTAAACTGTTAGAATGAGTGTGTCTACATGGAGGTGTGCACACTGAACTGTTAGAATGAGTGTGTCCCTGTGGAGGTGTGCACACTGAACTGTTAGAATGAGTGTGTCCACATGGAGGTGTGCACACTGAAGTGTTAGAATTTATCCACATGGAGGTGTGCACACTGAACTGTTAGAATGAGTGTGTCCACATGGAGGTGTGCACACTGTTCTGTTAGAATGAGTGTGTCCACATGGAGGTGTGCACACTGTTCTGTTATAATGAGTGTGGCCACATGGATGTGCACACTGAACTGTTAGAATGAGTGTGTCCACATGGAGGTGTGCAGACTGAACTGTTAGAATGAGTGTGCCCACATGGAGGTGTGCACACTGAACTGTTAGAATGAGTGTGTCCACATGGAGGTGTGCACAATGAACTGTTAGAATGAATGTATCCCTGTGGAGGTGTGCACACTGAAATGTTAGAATGAGTGTGTCCACATGGAGGTATGCACACTGAAGTGTTAGAATTTGTCCACATGGAGGTGTGCACACTGAACTGTTAGAATGAGTGTGCCCACATGTAGTTGTGCACACTGAACTGTTAGAATGAGTGTGCCCACATGGAGTTGTGCACACTGAACTGTTAGAATGACTGTGTCCACATGGAGGTGTGCAGACTGAACTGTTAGAATGACTGTGCCCACATGGAGGTGTGCACACTGAACTGTTAGAATGAGTGTGTCCCTGTGGAGGTGTGCACACTGAACTGTTAGAATGAGTGTGTCCACATGGAGGTGTGCACACTGAACTGTTAGAATGAGTGTGTCCACATGGAGGTGTGTACACTGAACTGTTAGAATGAGTGTGCCCACATGGAGGTGTGCACACTGAACTGTTAGAATATGTCCACATGGAGGTGTGCACACTGTTCTGTTAGAATGAGTGTGTCCACATGGCGGTGTGCACAGTGAACTGTTAGAATGAGTGTGTCCACATGGAGGTGTGCACACTGAACTGTTAGAATGAGTGTGTCCACATGGAAGTGTACACACTGAACTGTTAGAATGACTGTGCCCACATGGAGGTGTGCACACTGAACTGTTAGAATGAGTGTGTCCCTGTGGAGGTGTGCAGACTGAACTGTTAGAATGACTGTGCCCACATGTAGTTGTGCACACTGAACTGTTAGAATGAGTGTGCCCACATGGAAGTGTACACACTGAACTGTTAGAATGAGTGTGTCCACATGGAGGTGTGCACACTGAACTGTTAGAATGACTGTGTCCACATGGAGGTGTGCACACTGAACTGTTAGAATGAGTGTGTCCCTGTGGAGGTGTGCACACTGAACTGTTAGAATGAGTGTGTCCACATGAAGGTGTGCACACTGAACTGTTAGAATGACTGTGTCCACATGGAGGTGTGCACACTGAACTGTTGGAATGAGTGTGCCCACATGGAGGTGTGCACACTGAACTGTTAGAATGAGTGTGTCCACATGGAGGTGTGCACACTGAACTGTTAGAATGAGTGTATCCCTGTGGAGATGTGCACACTGAACTGTTAGAATGAGTGTGTCCACATGGAGGTGTGCACACTGAAGTGTTAGAATTTATCCACATGGAGGTGTGCACACTGATCTGTTAGAATGAGTGTCTCCACATGGAGGTGTGCACACTGTTCTGTTAGAATGAGTGTGGCCACATGGAGGTGTGCACACTGAACTGTTAGAATGAGTGTGTCCACATGGAGGTGTGCACACTGTATTGTTAGAATGAGTGTGCCCACATGGAGGTGTGCACACTGAACTGTTAGAATGAGTGTGTCCACATGGAGGTGTGCACAATGAACTGTTAGAATGAGTGTGTCCCTGTGGAGGTGTGCACACTGAAATGTTAGAATGAGTGTGTCCACATGGAGGTATGCACACTGAAGTGTTAGAATTTGTCCACATGGATGTGTGCACACTGAACTGTTAGAATGAGTGTGCCCACATGGAGTTGTGCACACTGAACTGTTAGAATGAGTGTGTCCACATGGAGGTGTGCAAACTGAACTGTTAGAATGAGTGTGTCCACATGAAGGTGTGCACACTGAACTGTTAGAATGACTGTGCCCACATGGAGTTGTGCACACTGAACTGTTAGAATGAGTGTGTCCACATTGAGGTGTGCACACTGAACTTTTAGGATGAGTGTGCCCACATGGAGGTGTGCACACTGCACTGTTAGAATATGTCCACATGGAGGTGTGCACACTGAACTGTTAGAATGAGTGTGCCCACATGGAGGTGTGCACACTGAACTGGTACAATGAGTGTGTCCACATGGAGGTGTGCACACTGAACTGTTAGAATGAGTGTATCCCTGTGGAGATGTGCACACTGAACTGTTAGAATGAGTGTTCCACATGGAGGTGTGCACACTGAACTGTTAGAATGAGTGTGTCCACATGGAGGTGTGCACACTGAACTGTTAGAATGAGTGTGCCCACATTTTAAGTGTGCACACTGAACTGTTAGAATGAGTGTCCCCAAATGGAGGTGTGCACACTGAACTGTTAGAATGAGTTTGCCCACATGGAGATGTGCACACTGAACTGGTAAAATGAGTGTGTCCACATGGAGGTGTGTACACTGAACTGTTAGAATGAGTGTGCCCACATGGAGGTGTGCACACTGAACTGTTAGAATGAGTGTGCCCACATGGAGGTGTGCACATTGAACTGTTAGAATGAGTGTGCCCACATGGAGGTGTGCACACTGAACTGTTAGAATGAGTGTGTCCACATGGAGGTGTGCACACTGAACTGTTAGAATGAGTGTGTCCACATGGAGGTGTGCACTCTGAACTGTTAGAATATGTCCACATGGAGGTGTGCACACTGAACTGTTAGAATGAGTGTATCCCTGTGGAGATGTGCACACTGAACTGTTAGAATGAGTGTGTCCACATGGAGGTGTGTACACTGAACTGTTAGAATGACTGTGTCCATATGGAGGTGTGCACACTGAACTGTTAGAATGAGTGTGTCCACATGGAAGTGTGCACACTGAACTGTTAGAATGATTGAGTCCACATGGAGGTGTGCACACTGAACTGTTAGAATGAGTGTGTCCACATGGAGGTGTGCACACTGAACTGTTAGAATGAGTGTGTCCACGTGGAGGTGTGCACACTGAACTTTTAGAATGAGTGTGCCCACATGGAGGTTTGCACACTGCACTGTTAGAATATGTCCACATGGAGGTGTGCACACTGTATTGTTAGAATGAGTGTGTCCACATGGAGGTGTGTACACTGAACTGTTAGATTGAGTGTGTCCACATGGAGGTGTGCACACTGAACTGTTAGAATGAGTGTGTCCACATGGAAGTGTGCACACTGAACTGTTAGAATGAGTGTGCCCACATGGAGGTGTGCACACTGAACTGTTAGAATGAGTGTGTCCACATGGAGGTGTGCACACTGAACTGTTAGAATGAGTGTATCCCTGTGGAGGTGTGCACACTGAACTGTTAGAATGAGTGTGTCCACATGGAGGTGTGCACACTGAACTGTTAGAATGAGTGTGTCCACATGGAGGTGTGTACACTGAACTGTTAGAATGAGTGTGCCCACATGGCGGTGTGCACACTGAACTGTTAGAATATGTCCACATGGAGATGTGCACACTGTATTGTTAGAATGAGTGTGTCCACATGGCGGTGTGCACAGTGAAATGTTAGAATGAGTGTGTCCACATGGAGGTGTGCAAACTGAACTGTTAGAATGAGTGTGTCCACATGGAAGTGTACACACTGAACTGTTAGAATGAGTGTGTCCACATGGAGGTGTGCACACTGAACTGTTAGAATGAGTGTGTCCCTGTGGAGGTGTGCATACTGAACTGTTAGAATGAGTGTGTCCACATGAATGTGTGCACACTGAACTGTTAGAATGACTGTGTCCACATAGAGGTGTGCACACTGAACTGTTAGAATGAGTGTGCCCACATGGAGGTGTGCACACTGAACTGTTAGAATATGTCCACATGGAGGTGTGCACACTGAACTGTTAGAATGAGTGTGCCCACATGGTGGCGTGCACACTGAACTGTTAGAATGAGTGTGTCCACATGGAGGTGTGCACACTGAACTGTTAGAATGAGTGTGTCCCTGTGGTGGTGTGCACACTGTACTGTTAGAATGAGTGTGTCCACATGGAGGTGTGCACACTGAACTGTTAGAATGAGTGTGTCCACATGGAGGTGTGCACACTGAACTGTTAGAATGAGTGTGTCCACATGGAGGTGTGCACACTGAACTTTTAGAATGAGTGTGCCCACATGGAGGTGTGCACACTGAACTGTTAGAATATGTCCACATGGAGGTGTGCACACTGTATTGTTAGAATGAGTGTGTCCACATGGAGGTGTGTACACTGAACTGTTAGATTGAGTGTGTCCACATGGAAGTGTGCACACTGAACTGTTAGAATGAGTGTGTCCACATGGAAGTGTGCACACTGAACTGTTAGAATGAGTGTATCCCTGTGGAGGTGTGGACACTGAACTGTTAGAATGAGTGTGTCCACATGGAGGTGTGCACACTGAACTGTTAGAATGAGTGTGTCCACATGGAGGTGTGCACACTGAACTGTTAGAATGTGTGTGCCCACATGGAGGTGTGCACACTTAACTGTTAGAATGTATGTGTCCCTGTGGTGGTGTGCACACTGTACTGTTAGAATGAGTGTGTCCACATGGAGGTGTGCACACTGAACTGTTAGAATGAGTGTGTCCACATGGAGGTGTGCACACTGAACTGTTAGAATATGTCCACATGGAGGTGTGCACACTGAACTGTTAGAATGAGTGTATCCCTGTGGAGATGTGCACACTGAACTGTTAGAATGAGTGTGTCCACATGGAGGTGTGCACACTGAACTGTTAGAATGAGTGTATCCCTGTGGAGGTGTGCACACTGAACTGTTAGAATGAGTGTGCCCACATGGAGGTGTGCACACTGAACTGTTAGAATGAGTGTGTCCACATGGAGGTGTGTACACTGAACTGTTAGAATGAGTGTGCCCACATGGAGGTGTGCATACTGAACTGTTAGAATATGTCCACATGGAGGTGTGCACACTGTATTGTTAGAATGAGTGTGTCCACATGTCGGTGTGCACAGTGAACTGTTAGAATGAGTGTGTCCACATGGAGGTGTGCACACTGAACTGTTAGAATGAGTGTGTCCATATGGAGGTGTGCACACTGAACTGTTAGAATGAGTGTGTCCACATGGAAGTGTACACACTGAACTGTTAGAATGAGTGTGTCCACATGGAGGTGTGCACACTGAACTGTTAGAATGACTGTGTCCACATGGAGGTGTGCACACTGAACTGTTAGAATGAGTGTATCCCTGTGGAGATGTGCACACTGAACTGTTAGAATGAGTGTGTCCACATGGAGGTGTGCACACTGAAGTGTTAGAATTTATCCACATGGAGGTGTGCACACTGAACTGTTAGAATGAGTGTCTCCACATGGAGGTGTGCACACTGTTCTGTTAGAATGAGTGTGGCCACATGGAGGTGTGCACACTGAACTGTTAGAATGAGTGTGTCCACATGGAGGTGTGCAGACTCAACTGTTAGAATGAGGGTGCCCACATGGAGGTGTGCACACTGAACTGTTAGAATGAGTGTGCCCACATGGAGGTGTGAACACTGAACTGTTAGAATGAGTGTGCCCACATGGAGGTGTGCACACTGAACTGTTAGAATGAGTGTGCCCACATGGAGGTGTGCACACTGAACTGTTAGAATGAGTGTGTCCACATGGAGGTGTGCACACTGAACTGTTAGAATGAGTGTGCCCACATGGAGGTGTGCACACTGAACTGTTAGAATGAGTGTGTCCACATGGACGTGTGCACAATGAACTGTTAGAATGAGTGTGTCCCTGTGGAGGTGTGCACACTGAAATGTTAGAATGAGTGTGTCCACATGGAGGTGTGCACACTGAACTGTTAGAATGAGTGTGCCCACATGGAGTTGTGCACACTGAACTGTTAGAATGAGTGTGTCCACATGGAGGTGTGCAAACTGAACTGTTATAATGAATGTGTCCACATGGAGGTGTGCACACTGAACTGTTAGAATGACTGTGTCCACATGGAGGTGTGCACACTGAACTGTTAGAATGAGTGTGTCCCTGTGGAGGTGTGCACACTGAACTGTTAGAATGAGTGTGTCCACATGGAGGTGTGAACACTGAACTGTTAGAATGAGTGTGTCCACATTGAGGTGTGCACACTGAACTTTTAGGATGAGTGTGCCCACATGGAGGTGTGCACACTGCACTGTTAGAATATGTCCACATGGAGGTGTGCACACTGAACTGTTAGAATGAGTGTGCCCACATGGAGGTGTACACACTGAACTGGTAGAATGAGTGTGTCCACATGGAGGTGTGCACACTGAACTGTTAGAATGAGTGTATCCCTGTGGAGATGTGCACACTGAACTGTTAGAATGAGTGTTTCCACATGGAGGTGTGCACACTGAACTGTTAGAATGAGTGTGTCCACATGGAGGTGTGCACACTGAACTGTTAGAATGAGTGTGCCCACATTTTAAGTGTGCACACTGAACTGTTAGAATGAGTGTCCCCAAATGGAGGTGTGCACACTGAACTGTTAGAATGAGTTTGCCCACATGGAGATGTGCACACTGAACTGTTAGAATGAGTTTGTCCACATGGAGGTGTGTACACTGAACTGTTAGAATGAGTGTGCCCACATGGAGGTGTGCACACTGAACTGTTAGAATGAGTGTGCCCACATGGAGTTGTGCACACTGAACTGTAAGAATGAGTGTGTCCACATGGAGGTGTGCAAAATGAACTGTTAGAATGAGTGTGTCCACATGGAGGTGTGCACACTGAACTGTTAGAATGAGTGTGCCCACATGGAGTTGTGCACACTGAACTTTTAGAATGACTGTGTCCACATGGAGGTGTGCAGACTGAACTGTTAGAATGACTGTGCCCACATGGAGGTGTGCACACTGAACTGTTAGAATGAGTGTGTCCCTGTGGAGGTGTGCACACTGAAATGTTAGAATGAGTGTGTCCACATGGAGGTGTGCACACTGAACTGTTAGAATGAGTGTGTCCACATGGAGGTGTGTACACTGAACTGTTAGAATGAGTGTGCCCACATGGAGGTGTGCACACTGAACTGTTAGAATATGTCCACATGGAGGTGTGCACACTGTAATGTTAGAATGAGTGTGTCCACATGTCGGTGTGCACAGGGAACTGTTAGAATGATTGTGTCCACATGGAGGTGTGCACACTGAACTGTTAGAATGAGTGTGTCCCTGTGGAGGTGTGCACACTGAACTGTTAGAATGAGTGTGTCCACATGAAGGTGTTCACACTGAACTGTTAGAATATGTCCACATGGAGGTGTGCACACTGAACTGTTGGAATGTGTGTGCCCACATGGAGGTGTGCACACTGAACTGTTAGAATGAGTGTGTCCACATGGAGGTGTGCACACTGAACTGTTAGAATGAGTGTATCCCTGTGGAGATGTGCACACTGAACTGTTAGAATGAGTGTGTCCACATGGAGGTGTGCACACTGAAGTGTTAGAATTTATCCAAGTGGAGGTGTGCACACTGATCTGTTAGAATGAGTGTCTCCACATGGAGGTGTGCACAGTGTTCTGTTAGAATGAGTGTGGCCACATGGAGGTGTGCACACTGAACTGTTAGAATGAGTGTGTCCACATGGAGGTGTGCAGACTCAACTGTTAGAAGGAGTGTGCCCACATGGAGGTGTGCACACTGAACTGTTAGAATGAGTGTGCCCACATGGAGATGTGCACACTGTATTGTTAGAATGAGTGTGCCCACATGGAGGTGTGCAGACTGAACTGTTAGAATGAGTGTGCCCACATGGAGGTGTGCACACTGAACTGTTAGAATGAGTGTGTCCACATGGAGGTGTGCACACTGAATTTTTAGAATGAGTGTGCCCACATGGAGGTGTGCACACTGAACTGTTAGAATGAGTGTGTCCACATGGAGGTGTGCACAATGAACTGTTAGAATGAGTGTTTCCACATGGAGGTGTGCACACTGAACTGTTAGAATGAATGTGTCCACATGGAGGTGTGCACACTGAACTGTTAGAATGAGTGTGTCCACATGGAGGTGTGCACACTAAACTGTTAGAATGAGTGTGTCTACATGGAGGTGTGCACACTGAACTGTTAGAATGAGTGTGTCCCTGTGGAGGTGTGCACACTGAACTGTTAGAATGAGTGTGTCCACATGGAGGTGTGCACACTGAAGTGTTAGAATTTATCCACATGGAGGTGTGCACACTGAACTGTTAGAATGAGTGTGTCCACATGGAGGTGTGCACACTGTTCTGTTAGAATGAGTGTGTCCACATGGAGGTGTGCACACTGTTCTGTTATAATGAGTGTGGCCACATGGATGTGCACACTGAACTGTTAGAATGAGTGTGTCCACATGGAGGTGTGCAGACTGAACTGTTAGAATGAGTGTGCCCACATGGAGGTGTGCACACTGAACTGTTAGAATGAGTGTGTCCACATGGAGGTGTGCACAATGAACTGTTAGAATGAATGTATCCCTGTGGAGGTGTGCACACTGAAATGTTAGAATGAGTGTGTCCACATGGAGGTATGCACACTGAAGTGTTAGAATTTGTCCACATGGAGGTGTGCACACTGAACTGTTAGAATGAGTGTGCCCACATGTAGTTGTGCACACTGAACTGTTAGAATGAGTGTGTCCACATGGAGGTGTGCACACTGAACTGGTAGAATGAGTTTGTCCACATTGAGGTGTGCACACTGAACTGTTAGAATGAGTGTGTCCACATGGAGGTGTGCACACTGTTCTGTTAGAATGAGTGTGGCCACATGGAGGTGTGCACACTGAACTGTTAGAATGAGTGTGTCCACATGGAGGTGTGCAGACTGAACCTTTAGAATGAGTGTGCCCACATGGAGGTGTGCACACTGAACTGTTAGAATGAGTGTGCCCTCATGGAGGTGTGCACACTGAACTGTTAGAATGAGTGTGCCCACATGGAGTTGTGCAAACTGAACTGTTAGAATGAATGTGTCCACATGGAGGTGTGCACACTGAACTGTTAGAATGAGTGTGCCCACATGGAGGTGTGCACACTGAACTGTTAGAATGAGTGTGTGACTGTGGTGGTGTGCACACTGTACTGTTAGAATGAGTGTGTCTACATGGAGGTGTGCACACTGAACTGTTAGAATGAGTGTGTCCACATTAAAAGTGTGCACACTGAACCGTTAGAATATGTCCACATGGAGGTGTGCAAACTGAACTGTTAGAATGAGTGTATTCCTGTGGAGATGTGCACACTGAACTGTTAGAATGAGTGTGTCCACATGGAGGTGTGCACACTGAACTGTTTGAATGAGAGTGTCCACATGGAGGTGTGTACACTGAACTGTTAGAATGAGTGTGCCCACATGGAGGTGTGCACACTGAACTGTTAGAATGAGTGTGTCCACATGGAAGTGTGCACACTGAACTGTTAGAATGATTGTGTCCACATGCAGGTGTGCACACTGAACTGTTAGAATGAGTGTGTCCACATGGAGGTGTGCACACTGAACTGTTAGAATGAGTGTGTCCACATGGAGGTGTGCACACTGAACTTTTAGAATGAGTGTGCCCACATGGAGGTGAGCACACTGAACTGTTAGAATATGTCCACATGGAGGTGTGCACACTGTATTGTTAGAATGAGTGTGTCCACATGGAGGTGTGTACACTGAACTGTTAGATTGAGTGTGTCCACATGGAGGTGTGCACACTGTACTGTTAGAATGAGTGTGTCCACATGGAAGTGTGCACACTGAACTGTTAGAATGAGTGTGCCCACATGGAGGTGTGCACACTGAACTGTTAGAATGAGTGTGTCCACATGGAGGTGTGGACACTGAACTGTTAGAATGAGTGTATCCCTGTGGAGGTGTGCACACTGAACTGTTAGAATGAGTGTGTCCACATGGAGGTGTGCACACTGAACTGTTAGAATGAGTGTGTCCACATGGAGGTGTGTACACTGAAATGTTAGAATGAGTGTGCCCACATGGAGGTGTGCACACTGAACTGTTAGAATATGTCCACATGGAGGTGTGCACACTGTATTGTTAGAATGAGTGTGTCCACATGGCGGTGTGCACACTGAACTGTTAGAATGAGTGTGTCCACATGGAGGTGTGCACACTGAACTGTTAGAATGAGTGTGCCCACATGAAGGTGTGCACATTGAACTGGTAGAATGAGTGTGTCCACATGGAGGTGTGCACACTGAACTGTTAGAATGAGTGTATCCCTGTGGAGATGTGCACACTGAACTGTTAGAATGAGTGTTTCCACATGGAGGTGTGCACACTGAACTGTTAGAATGAGTGTGTCCACATGGAGGTGTGCACACTGAACTGTTAGAATGAGTGTGCCCACATTTTAAGTGTGCACACTGAACTGTTAGAATGAGTGTCCCCAAATGGAGGTGTGCACACTGAACTGTTAGAATGTGTTTGCCCACATGGAGATGTGCACACTGAACTGTTAGAATGAGTGTGTTCACATGGAGGTGTGTACACTGAACTGTTAGAATGAGTGTGCCCACATGGAGGTGTGCACACTGAACTGTTAGAATGAGTGTGCCCACATGAAGGTGTGCACATTGAACTGTTAGAATGAGTGTGCCCACATGGAGGTGTGCACACTGAACTGTTACAATGAGTGTGTCCACATGGAGGTGTGCACACTGAACTGTTAGAATGAGTGTGCCCACATGGAGTTGTGCACACTGAACTGTTAGAATGACTGTGTCCACATGGAGGTGTGCACACTGAACTGTTAGAATGAGTGTGTCCACATGGAGGTGTGCACACTGAACTGTTAGAATGAGTTTGGCCACATGGAGGTGTGCACACTGAACTGTTAGAATGAGTGTGCCCACATGGAGGTGTGCACACTGAACTGTTAGAATGAGTGTGTCCACATGGAGGTGTGCACACTGAACTGTTAGAATGAGTGTGCCCACATGGAGGTGTGCACACTGAACTGTTAGAATGAGTGTGCCCACATGGAGGTGTGCACACTGAACTGTTAGAATGAGTGTGTCCACATGGAGGTGTGCACAATGAACTGTTAGAATGAATGTGTCCCTGTGGAGGTGTGCACACTGAAATGTTAGAATGAGTGTGTCCACATGGAGGTATGCACACTGAAGTGTTAGAATTTGTCCACATGGATGTGTGCACACTGAACTGTTAGAATGAGTGTGCCCACATGGAGTTGTGCACACTGAACTGTAAGAATGAGTGTGTCCACATGGAGGTGTGCAAAATGAACTGTTAGAATGAGTGTGTCCACATGGAGGTGTGCACACTGAACTGTTAGAATGACTGTGTCCACATGGAGGTGTGCACACTGAACTGTTAGAATGAGTGTGTCCATATGGAGGTGTGCACACTGAACTGTTAGAATGAGTGTGTCCACATGGAAGTGTACACACTGAACTGTTAGAATGAGTGTGTCCACATGGAGGTGTGCACACTGAACTGTTAGAATGACTGTGTCCACATGGAGGTGTGCACACTGAACTGTTAGAATGAGTGTGTCCCTGTGGAGGTGTGCATACTGAACTGTTAGAATGAGTATGTCCACATGAAGGTGTGCAGACTGAACTGTTAGAATGAGTGTGTCCACATGGAGGTGTGCACACTGAACTGTTAGAATGAGTGTGCCCACATGGAGGTGTGCACACTGAACTGTTAGAATATGTCCACATGGAGGTGTGCACACTGAACTGTTAGAATGAGTGTGCCCACATATAGGTGTGCACACTGAACTGTTAGAATGAGTGTGTCCACATGGAGGTGTGCACACTGAACAGTTAGAATGAGTGTATCCCTGTGGAGATGTGCACACTGAACTGTTAGAATGAGTGTTTCCACATGGAGGTGTGCACACTGAACTGTTAGAATGAATGTGTCCACATGGAGGTGTGCACACTGAACTGTTAGAATGAGTGTGTCCACATGGAGGTGTGCACACTAAACTGTTAGAATGAGTGTGTCTACATGGAGGTGTGCACACTGAACTGTTAGAATGAGTGTGTCCCTGTGGAGGTGTGCACACTGAACTGTTAGAATGAGTGTGTCCACATGGAGGTGTGCACACTGAAGTGTTAGAATTTATCCACATGGAGGTGTGCACACTGAACTGTTAGAATGAGTGTGTCCACATGGAGGTGTGCACACTGTTCTGTTAGAATGAGTGTGTCCACATGGAGGTGTGCACACTGTTCTGTTATAATGAGTGTGGCCACATGGATGTGCACACTGAACTGTTAGAATGAGTGTGTCCACATGGAGGTGTGCAGACTGAACTGTTAGAATGAGTGTGCCCACATGGAGGTGTGCACACTGAACTGTTAGAATGAGTGTGTCCACATGGAGGTGTGCACAATGAACTGTTAGAATGAATGTATCCCTGTGGAGGTGTGCACACTGAAATGTTAGAATGAGTGTGTCCACATGGAGGTATGCACACTGAAGTGTTAGAATTTGTCCACATGGAGGTGTGCACACTGAACTGTTAGAATGAGTGTGCCCACATGTAGTTGTGCACACTGAACTGTTAGAAAGAGTGTGTCCACATGGAGGTGTGCAAACTGAACTGTTAGAATGAGTGTGTCCACATGGAGGTGTGCACACTGAACTGTTAGAATGACTGTGTCCACATGGAGGTGTGCACACTAAACTGTTAGAATGAGTGTGTCCACATGGAGGTGTGCACGCTGAACTGTTAGAATGAGTGTGTCCACATGGAGGTGTGCACACTGAACTGTTAGAATGAGTGTATACCTGTGGAGGTGTGCACACTGAACTGTTAGAATGAGTGTGTCCACATGGAGGTGTGCACACTGAACTGGTAGAATGAGTTTGTCCACATGGAGGTGTGCACACTGAACTGTTAGAATGAGTGTGTCCACATGGAGGTGTGCACACTGTTCTGTTAGAATGAGTGTGGCCACATGGAGGTGTGCACACTGAACTGTTAGAATGAGTGTGTCCACATGGAGGTGTGCAGACTGAACCTTTAGAATGAGTGTGCCCACATGGAGGTGTGCACACTGAACTGTTAGAGTGAGTGTGCCCTCATGGAGGTGTGCACACTGAACTGTTAGAATGAGTGTGCCCACATGGAGTTGTGCAAACTGAACTGTTAGAATGAATGTGTCCACATGGAGGTGTGCACACTGAACTGTTAGAATGAGTGTGCCCACATGGAGGTGTGCACACTGAACTGTTAGAATGAGTGTGTCCCTGTGGTGGTGTGCACACTGTACTGTTAGAATGAGTGTGTCTACATGGAGGTGTGCACACTGAACTGTTAGAATGAGTGTGTCCACATTAAAAGTGTGCACACTGAACCGTTAGAATATGTCCACATGGAGGTGTGCAAACTGAACTGTTAGAATGAGTGTATTCCTGTGGAGATGTGCACACTGAACTGTTAGAATGAGTGTGTCCACATGGAGGTGTGCACACTGAACTGTTTGAATGAGTGTGTCCACATGGAGGTGTGTACACTGAACTGTTAGAATGAGTGTGCCCACATGGAGGTGTGCACACTGAACTGTTAGAATGAGTGTGTCCACATGGAAGTGTGCACACTGAACTGTTAGAATGATTGTGTCCACAATCAGGTGTGCACACTGAACTGTTAGAATGAGTGTGTCCACATGGAGGTGTGCACACTGAACTGTTAGAATGAGTGTGTCCACATGGAGATGTGCACACTGAACTTTTAGAATGAGTGTGCCCACATGGAGTTGAGCACACTGAACTGTTAGAATATGTCCACATGGAGGTGTGCACACTGTATTGTTAGAATGAGTGTGTCCACATGGAGGTGTGTACACTGAACTGTTAGATTGAGTGTGTCCACATGGAGGTGTGCACACTGAACTGTTAGAATGAGTGTGTCCACATGGAAGTGTGCACACTGAACTGTTAGAATGAGTGTGCCCACATGGAGGTGTGCACACTGAACTGTTAGAATGAGTGTGTCCACATGGAGGTGTGGACACTGAACTGTTAGAATGAGTGTATCCCTGTGGAGGTGTGCACACTGAACTGTTAGAATGAGTGTGTCCACATGGAGGTGTGCACACTGAACTGTTAGAATGAGTGTGTCCACATGGAGGTGTGTACACTGAAATGTTAGAATGAGTGTGCCCACATGGAGGTGTGCACACTGAACTGTTAGAATATGTCCACATGGAGGTGTGCACACTGTATTGTTAGAATGAGTGTGTCCACATGGCGGTGTGCACACTGAACTGTTAGAATGAGTGTGTCCACATGGAGGTGTGCACACTGAACTGTTAGAATGAGTGTGTCCATATGATGGTGTGCACACTGAACTGTTAGAATGAGTGTGTCCACATGGAAGTGTACACACTGAAATGTTAGAATGAGTGTGTCCACATGGAGGTGTGCACACTAAACTGTTAGAATGACTGTGTCCGCATGGAGGTGTGCACACTGAACTGTTAGAATGAGTGTGTCCCTGTGGATGTGTGCACACTGAACTGTTAGAATGAGTGTGTCCACATTGAGGTGTGCACACTGAACTTTCAGAATGAGTGTGCCCACATGGAAGTGTGCACACTGAACTGTTAGAATATGTCCACATGGAGGTGTGCACACTGAACTCTTAGAATGAGTGTGCCCACATGGAGGTGTGCACACTGAACTGTTAGAATGAGTGTGCCCACATGGAGGTGTGCACACTGAACTGTTAGAATGAGTGTGCCCACATGGAGGTGTGCACACTGAACTGTTAGAATGAGTGTGCCCACATGGAGGTGTGCACACTGAACTGTTAGGATGAGTGTGTCCACATGGAGGTGTGCACACTGAACTGTTAGAATGAGTGTGCCCACATGGAGGTGTGCACACTGATCTGTTAGAATGAGTGTGCCCACATGGAGGTGTGCACACTGAACTGTTAGAATGAGTGAGTCCACATGGTGGTGTGTGTCAGGAGCCAAGTAGCCTAACTGATTCTCATGGGAAAAAGCAGTGTACCCAATCTTCCGTTAACAGTTTCAATAGCAACCATTTTTCAACAAAACCACAGTATGTACCTTTTGATCTACTCCCTGAAACATAATGGTTTGCTGTATGGTCCGTTGATCAGGCCTTGGAACAAAGAGACCTTTTCCTGAACCCTACCTTAACCTTACTTCCTCCTAGTAACTTTCCATACCCCTATCTACTTCTCCTAGCTCCTAGCATATATAAACCCGATTCCCCTTGCAATAAACGAGACCTTGACGCAACTCAGACTGACTTTGTCTTCCTTTACGCGCCTGGTCTCCTTTCTCTCTCACCCCCATTGATCTTTCAGGAGGTGCCTCCTCGGGTCTCATCAAATAACGTGGCCCGCGGGACGGGTCAAGTGGCGCCCAACGTGGGGCTCGAGGCACGGTGACCTACCGGACGACGGATAACAAAAGGGGCCCCGGAGAGAATTAGGGTAGAGACGCCCGGACCGCATCACTCGTGCAACGCGGGAGAGTCTTGAGGTAAGTGTCGTCCAATCGATCAATGGGAAAAAATTTATCTAAAGAGGCTATTTTTTTAAAGGAGATGAAAGGGAATCTTCGGGAGAGAGGATTAAGAGTTAAAAAAAAAGGATTTAGTAAAGTTCTTCCAATATGTGGAGGAGAAATGTCCCTGGTTAGTGATTAATGGACCAGGAATTCACCCTTTGACTTGGAACAGGGTTGGAAAAGATATTAACAAATTAATCAGAGACGGGGAAAATGTCCCCGATGCCTTTTTTAGTTTTAATGGTGTGATTAGAGATTTTCTAAAGGAAGCAGAGGGAGATGGGCGTGCTTCACATTTACTAGCCCTTGCAGAGGATTTTCTCTCAAACTCCCCCTGCCTGACACCCAAGTGTCCAGAGGTTTATTACATCTACCGGTAAGAGCGCTCTCTGTCTTGTCTGTGTCTCTGTCTTGTTACTTTTGTTTTGTACTTTGCAGGCTCGATTTGTACTTTGCAGGCTCTCACTGGGACAGACGTGTCCAGACAGTGAACCTGGCGGCGAAGGGAGACGTCCCAGAGCCCTAAAGCCACCTCAGAGGTGACGATTTGGTTTAGGAGCATCTTTGGGTATCTTCCCCCACGGTGGGAGGAAGTGCCACTTTGTATTTTGTCCCGGGAATTTGTCAGAGCCATTTTGTGGGTTTTTTTGTATGTTTTGTTGTGATCATTGTTACTTTACTCTCTTCTTCTCTTCCAAGAAAAAAGGTGCATGTCTGACTGACAGGGATGTGGAAGCCCCTGATGTCTGTTTAATTAAGGACAGAGATCCTCCAGTCTGGATTGTTTTTGGTGTGATTGAGCCTGGAGGGTCAAAACCTTCCCCCCCTCCCCAAAGCACATCAAGCTGTCATTGTTCTTGGAGCTTTGTTGGTTGTCTCGTTGGGACAAAGATTTTTCGTGTGCCCTTGGTCTTGTGTGTAATGTGTTAATTGTTCTCATTGTTGACTTGACTGTGACGGACGCTATGGGACAGTTCCCTTCTTCTCCACTAGACCTTTGCCTAGCCCACTGAAAGGATGTGTGAGCCACAATAGAGGGAACTGGGTCCCCCACTCCCACTCCCCGACTGAACTGAGATAAACAGGTAGCTCCTGCTAGGTGGGGCTTGCATACTGCAAGAGGGGCTTGCTGGCTGTGAATGAGGCCGTCGTCTCAGTGCTGATGTTCCGGTTCTTGGATTGTCTGTGTAAATGTTATTTGTTTTTGTCTACTAACCTCCCTTATTTTTCTAGAGGAAGAGGAGGAGAGAGAGGCATAACAAAGGCTACCTCCATCCCCCCCTAGCTCTCTTGCTATCAGGACTGCAGCCAGCTGGCTGCTCTCACGAGGGTGGGGGTGCGTGCTCTCGGTACAGGCGGGCAAAGACGGGAACTTTGGACAGGACAATGGGGACTGCCTGCAATTGACAAAAACTGTGTGTACACTGAACAGAGAATCTGACTTTAGTCAGAAGAGTTAACAAAAACTTTTTTTCAGGAACACTGGCAGCCAAGGACACGCTCTATGCCCACTGCTCCCCCTCCCTTCCTTTACTGTGATAACTTCAAGGTTTCTTCTGCCGGCCAGCAGCTTCTATTGTTAACCCTTCTCTGTCCTGGTATTGCTTAAAAGGAAATGTTAAATTACCAGTTCAAGACACTGGGAAAATTATGCTTTTGTTTCCACAGGAAAAATAAAAATTTACATGGGTTTTGGTCATTTGAGTTCAATGGGTTACAAATACTTGCCATCATTTAAGAGACTTGGTTTCAAATTATTGCTGGTTAAGATAAAAAATAATGTTTTTATAAAAAATGACTTGAGATATATATATATAAATAATGAAATATGTTTCAGGTTTCTTTGTCTTGCTATTCTGCTGTTACATTGAGACTCCAAAGGGTCATAGTTGTAAAAATGTCTGTCTACTCTACAGGTATGAATGAAAAATGTGGCCACATGTATGTTTGGTTTTGAATGTCTGAGTTTGCATGTCCTTTGTGTTAAGAAATACAAGTTAATACTAGTCATCTGGCTATTCAGATACTAGTTTAAAGCATAAACTGTTCTATTTAAACAAAAAAACTGAGAGGTATATTTGACTAATATATCTATAAGAGAACAATTTGGCCTGGTTATTGTTACCAAATTTAGAGATATTTTTAAGATTGGGCCTAGATTTGTTTGGCTCAGATACATTTAATAGATAATGGTCCTCAAACCTGTCAAAGATCTGGTAAATATGGCATTTACATTATTTGATAAAAAGCTTACTATAGCAAACAGAGACTCCAAGCTCCCCAGCTCCTAGCAATGACTCCCAAGGAATGGCCAATTCCCCTACGCTATGTCAAAAGTATGTAGCTCAGTCTATAGATCCAGTGAGGGTCCAGTACCCTGAAGTTTATATTATACATTATACGGATGATTTGTTAATAGCAGGAAAATCTGAAGAAAAAACACAAAATGTAGCTCAAAAGATAATTACCACACTTCAGGACCGAGAATTTCATATAGCTCCAGAGAAGATACAAACCCAATACCCCTTCCTGTTTTTAGGGTTCGAGTTACACCCGGACCTCCTCTATACACAAAAAATCCAGATTAGAAAAGATACACTTCGTTGTCTCAATGATTCTCAAAAGCTTTTAGGGGATATCAATTGGCTGCGACCCTATTTAAAAATAACCAAGGGAGAGTTACGCCCCCTTGAGGATATCCTCAAAGGAGACTCCGACCCTCAATCCCCTAGATACCTTACGGTGGAGGCAGAGAGGGTATTACAAAAGGTTGAAACAGCCATCACTCAACAACACACGGGATATTTTGACCCAACTCTCCCATTGTATTTGATCACTTTTTCTACAGATTTTGCCCCTACAGGCCTGCTTTGGCAAGAGTCCGTACCTTTACTGTGGATACATCTTCCTGTTACTAAAAGAAAAATCCTTCCTACTTATCCTTCCCTGGTTTGCCAATCAATAATGTTAGGAATAAAAGCCTCCACTTGATACTTTGGACATGACCCTGATATTATTGTTATGCCATATGATAAAGAGCAACTTGAATGGTTATGCACCCATAGTCCTGACTGGGCCATTCTTGTCTGCACCTATGAAGGGAAACTTGATACACAAATGTCCAGCAATAAACTCCTACAATTCTTCTCCCTTACTTCTTTTGTTTTTCTTAAAAATACCCGAATGGAGCCCATCCCGGACTCCCCTGTGCTTTTCATAGATGGGTCAAGCAATGGTAAAGCTGCGTATGTCCTCAATGGCCAAAAGAATGTTATGACAACCCCTTTTAAGTCAGCTCAGCTGGTGGAGCTATATGCTGCCCTTGCTGTCTTTAAAGGTTTTGAAGATTGCTCCTTTAATTTGTATTCAGACAGTAGATATGTGGTAGGGGCTTTACAGGCTTTAGAAATGGTCCCAATAATCCAACCCATTACTCCCACCTTTCAAATGTTTTCTGAATTACAAAAATTAATCCAACAAAGATCGCTACCCTTTTATGTTGGCCATATTCGTGCCCACACAGGCCTACCTGGACCCCTAGCTCAGGGAAATGAACTTGCCGATTCTGCTACACGTTCTATCTTGATTTCTCATTTGGAACATGATCAGGTAGCAGCTGCTCGTGAGGCGCACCGCCTTCATCACCTCAATGCTCAAACTTTGAGACTAAGGTTCTCAATTACTAGAGAACAGGCTAGGGAAATTGTAAAAAGCTGCAAAAAATGCCTGATGCTCTTACCTGAACCTCATTATGGAGTAAACCCCAGAGGGCTTATACCTGGACAACTATGGCAGATGGATGTCACCCATGTTCCTTCTTTTGGCAAATTAAAGTTTATACATGTTACTGTAGATACCTTCAGTGGATTTATTTGTGCCTCTGCTCATAGTGGAGAAGCCACCAAAGATGTTATCAATCATATGTTACATGTCTTCACAGTGCTAGGTCAGCCGAAATGTATAAAAACTGATAATGGTCCAGGATATACTAGTAGCAAATTTAGACAATTTTGTTTACAATTAGGAATTAAACACTTCACTGGAATATCCTATAACCCTCAAGGCCAAGGTATCGTGGAGAGAGCTCATCAAACTTTAAAAAATACTCTTAATAAACTTAGCTCACAAGAGACACTATTTCCCCTTAAAGGAAACCACAAAGCTCTGCTTTCTCACACCCTATTCGTATTAAATTTTCTGACATTGGACGCTTTTGGAAAATCTGCAGCTGAGCGACACTGGCACCCAGAAACCAAACAAGGATATGCGCAGGCCCTTTGGAAAGATCCAATTACTGGAATATGGAGTGGTCCTGATCCAGTTATAATCTGGGGAAAGGGATCTGCATGTATTTATGACTCCAAGGAAAATGGGGCTCGTTGGCTACCAGAAAGACTGATTAAGCCTTACTCTGCACAGATTGCCTCCCTGGACTAAGGAAAAAATAACTGTTATGTCCAGGACACAACCCTGAGACAAAATTCTCTCTTTTTCTTTCAGAAATGCCTCCAGCTTGGAAAATAAAGGGAGCCACGGACATCTCAATGGCAGGACCTGTTCATCACGAGCCTTGGAAAACCAACCCCTGCTTCATCGTTTGCTTACTACTCTTTCCCCTTCCCCTCTCCTGCATCTCCAAGGAAAGCCCCCATGCTATTAAAAAGCTTACCTGGCGAATTTTCACAGTAACAGGGGAGGAGGTCTGGAGCATTACTGCAAACCATGCTCCCTATTCCTGGTGGCCATCACTCACTCCTGACTTCTGTCAGCTGGCTGCAGGAGTGGATTCTTGGGATATACCTACTATTGGCCAACACCAGTTAAATGGTACAGGGATTCAAACGATTCCAAACTGCAATCAATTTCCTTATAGTCCTAAAACCACTTGGACAAGCCCTTGTGGGACATTCCATGATAATGACCCTGCTGTGATGACTGCCCTAGGTTGTGTTAGTCCTACAGCTCGTTGTAGGTTAGCACAATCTGACTTTTATGTCTGCCCTAAGAATGGTAGAAGCCGAGCCACGGCTGCTAGATGTGGGGGATTCGAGACCTTCTTTTGTGCTCGATGGGGTTGTGAAACTACAGGGGGCAGCTTACTGGGAACCAACTTCATCTTGGGACCTTATTTCAGTTACAAGGGGATACAGTAAGCCTAGCACGAATAGACATTTTTGCTTTAGCCCCTATACTGGGACAGCCTATAATCCCGGGCTATCATTACCTTTAAACATAACCTTCACCCCACAGGGTAGGGCAAATCGAGAATGGCCCTCAGGAAAAACATGGGGACTCTGCTGGTATCTTGATGGTACAGATAAAGGAGTCATTTTCAAGATCTTGCTAACAATAGAAAACCTGTACCCAAAGTCGGTAGGACCCAATGTAGTTCTCTCTGACCAAAAAGTTCCCTCCAATCATGAAAAGGTGCCATCACCTCCTTCCCCCTCACCTCATCCTTGTCCCTTTCCCTACCATATAGGCACCGTGACTACCATTGTAGGTTCCAGTAATGGCACTCTCCTTACTCCTTTTGGAGGAACAGGAGATAGATTGTTTAATTTGGTCCAGGGAGCTTATTTGGCCCTAAATGCCACAAATCCAAACAGAACCTTGGGTTGCTGGCTCTGCCTTACCTCCAGTCCCCCTTATTATGAAGGAATCGCCTTTCAGTCTACTGCCAATAACCTTACTTCCCCAAGCAATAGGTGTCAGACTAAGCCACATAAACTAACACTCCCTGAAGTCTCAGGACAAGGTTCTTGTTTGGGCAAGATTCCATCAACCCATCGTCACCTCTGTAAACAAACTCTGACACCCTATAAAGGGAGCTATTATCTTGAAGCACCCAACGGGTCCTACTGGGCCTGTAACACAGGATTGACCCCTTGCATATCTGCTCAGATATTTGATGATTCCCATGAATTTTGTGTGATGGTCCAATTATGGCCTCGTGTCATTTATCATCAAGAAAGCTCAGTGATGGAATTCTTTGAGCAGAGAGGCAGATACACTCGAGAACCTATGTCTATGACTATTGCCCTATTGTTAGGTATTGGAGGCATTGCTGCAGGAGTTGGTACAGGAACTGCTGCCCTCATGCAGAGCAACCACCTTATGCAGTTACAAATGGCTATGACTACTGACCTAGAGGCCATAGAAAGATCCATTTCTGCCCTGGAGAAGTCTTTAACCTCGCTCTCTGAGGTTGTGTTACAAAATAGAAGAGGTCTGGATTTACTATTTTTAAAGGAGGGAGGTTTATGTGCAGCCTTGAAGGAAGAATGCTGCTTTTATGCTGATCACACTGGGGTAGTTAGAGAATCAATGGAGAAATTAAGAGAAAGATTAGCACAAAGAAAACGTGATTTTGAAAATCAAAACAATTGGTTTGAGGGTTGGCTAAAGGGGTCCCCTTGGCTTTCTACTCTGATCCCCACCCTCCTGGCCCCCTTGATCATTTTCCTTCTCCTCCTCACCTTTGGTCCTTGGGCTTTTCAACGACTAACACAATTCATCAAAAATCAGATCGAAAACTGTTTCAGTACATTACCATCGGACAGAAACTCGAGAGGAAACTATTGAAACAGGTGAAAGGCTCAGGTTCAGTGGCCTACGAACCTAAAAACCCCTATAACTAAAAGCTAGAGGGTACTCAATGACGGGAATAGTATGGGGCCTGTGCTGGGAGCACAACGTACAGAGGTCGCCAGAGACCGGCTCAACATGGCACGTTGCCAGACAGGACTGCACCCCATATAGCCTAAGACAGGGGCCCTCTCAATTTATGACCAAAGCCTGCTTTGGCCATTTTATAGAAAGAAGGGGGAATTGTCAGGAGCCAAGTAGCCTAACTGATTCTCATGGGAAAAAGCAGTGTACCCAATCTTCCGTTAACAGTTTCAATAGCAACCATTTTTCAACAAAACCACAGTATGTACCTTTTGATCTACTCCCTGAAACATAATGGTTTGCTGTATGGTCCGTTGATCAGGCCTTGGAACAAAGAGACCTTTTCCTGAACCCTACCTTAACCTAACTTCCTCCTAGTAACTTTCCATACCCCTATCTACTTCTCCTAGCTCCTAGCATATATAAACCCGATTCCCCTTGCAATAAACGAGACCTTGACGCAACTCAGACTGACTTTGTCTTCCTTTACGCGCCTGGTCTCCTTTCTCTCTCACCCCCATTGATCTTTCAGGAGGTGCCTCCTCGGGTCTCATCAAATAACGTGGCCCGCGGGACGGGTCAGGTGTGCACAATGAACTGTTAGAATGAGTGTGTCCCTGTGGAGGTGTGCACACTGAAATGTTAGAATGAGTGTGTCCACATGAAGGTATGCACACTGAAGTGTTAGAATTTGTCCACATGGAAGTGTGCACACTGATCTGTTAGAATGACTGTGTCCACATGGAGGTGTGCACACTGAACTGTTAGAATGAGTGTGTCCCTGTGGAGGTGTGCACACTGAACTGTTAGAATGAGTGTTTCCACATGGAGGTGTGCACACTGAACTGTTAGAATGAGTGTGTCCACATGGAGGTGTGCACACTGAACTGTTAGAATGAGTGTGCCCACATTTTAATTGTGCACACTGAACTGTTAGAATGAGTGTGTCCACATGGAGGTGTGCACACTGAACTGTTAGAATTTATCCACATGGAGGTGTGCACACTGAACTGTTAGAATGAGTGTGTCCACATGGAGGTGTGCACACTGAACTGTTAGAATGAGTGTGCCCACATGGAGGTGTGCACACTGAACTGTTAGAATGAGTGTGTCCACATGGAGGTGTGCACACTGAACTGTTAGAATGAGTGTGCCCACATGGAGGTGTGCACACTGAACTGTTAGAATGAGTGTGTCCACATGGAAGTGTGCACAATGAACTGTTAGAATGAGTGTGTCCCTGTGGAGGTGTGCACACTGAAATGTTAGAATGAGTGTGTCCACATGGAGGTGTGCACACTGAACTGTTAGAATGAGTGTATCCCTGTGGAGATGTGCACACTGAACTGTTAGAATGAGTGTTTCCACATGGAGGTGTGCACACTGAACTGTTAGAATGAGTGTGTCCACATGGAGGTGTTCACACTGAACTGTTAGAATGAGTGTGCCCACATTTTAAGTGTGCACACTGAACTGTTAGAATGAGTGTGCCCAAATGGAGGTGTGCACACTGAACTGATAGAATGAGTTTGCCCACATGGAGATGTGCACAATGAACTGTTAGAATGAGTGTGTCCACATGGATGTGTGTACACTGACCTGTTAGAATTAGTGTGCCCACATGGAGGTGTGCACACTGAACTGTTAGAATGAGTGTGCCCACATGGAGGTGTGCACACTGCACTGTTAAAATGACTGTGTCCACATGGAGGTGTGCACACTGAACTGTTAGAATGAGTGTGTCCACATGGAGGTGTGCACACTGAACTGTTAGAATGAGTGTGTCCACATGGATGTGTGCACACTGAACTGTTAGAATGACTGTGTCCACATGGAGGTGTGCACACTGAACTGTTAGAATGAGTGTGCCCACATGGAGGTGTGCACACTGAACTGTTAGAATATGTCCACATGGAGGTGTGCACAATGAACTGTTAGAATGAGTGTGCCCACATGGAGGTGTGCACACTGAACTGTTAGAATGAGTGTGTCCACATGGAGGTGTGCACACTGAACTGTTAGAATGAGTGTGTCCACATGGAGGTGTGCACAATGAACTGTTAGAATGAGTGTGTCCCTGTGGAGGTGTGCACACTGAAATGTTAGAATGAGTGTGTCCACATGGAGTTATGCACACTGAAGTGTTAGAATTTGTCCACATGGAGGTGTGCACACTGAACTGTTAGAATGAGTGTGCCCACATGTAGTTGTGCACACTGAACTGTTAGAATGAGTGTGTCCACATGGAGGTGTGCAAACTGAACTGTTAGAATGAGTGTGTCCACATGGAGGTGTGCACACTGAACTGTTAGAATGACTGTGTCCACATGGAGGTGTGCACACTGAACTGTTAGAATGAGTGTGTCCCTGTGGAGGTGTGCACACTGAACTGTTAGAATGAGTGTGTCCACATGGAGGTGTGCACACTGAACTGTTAGAATGAGTGTATACCTGTGGAGGTGTGCACACTGAACTGTTAGAATGAGTGTGTCCACATGGAGGTGTGCACACTGAACTGGTAGAATGAGTGTGTCCACATGGAGGTGTGCACACTGAACTGTTAGAATGAGTGTGTCCACATGGAGGTGTGCACACTGTTCTGTTAGAATGAGTGTGGCCACATGGAGGTGTGCACACTGAACTGTTAGAATGAGTGTGCCCACATGGAGTTGTGCACACTGAACTGTTAGAATGAGTGTGCCCACATGGAGGTGTGCACACTGAACTGTTAGAATGAGTGTGCCCACATGGAGGTGTGCACACTGAACTGTTAGAATGAGTGTGCCCACATGAAGGTGTGCACACTGAACTGTTAGAATGAGTGTGCCCACATGGAGGTGTGCACACTGAACTGTTAGAATGAGTGTGCCCACATGGAGGTGTGCACACTGAACTGTTAGAATGAGTGTGCCCACATGGAGGTGTGCACACTGAACTGTTAGAATGAGTGTGTCCACATGGAGGTGTGCACACTGAACTGTTAGAATGAGTGTGTCCAAATGGAGGTGTGCACACTGAACTGTTAGAATGAGTATGCCCACATGGAGGTGTGCACACTGAAGTGTTAGAATTTGTCCACATGGAGGTGTGCACACTGAACTGTTAGAATTAGTGTGTCCCTGTGGAGGTGTGGACACTGAACTGTTAGAATGAGTGTGTCCACATGGAGGTGTGCACACTGAACTGTTAGAATGACTGTGTCCACATGGAGGTGTGCACACTGAAGTGTTAGAATTTATCCACATGGAGGTGTGCACACTGAACTGTTAGAATGAGTGTGTCCACATGGAGGTGTGCGCACTGAACTGTTAGAATGAGTGTGGCCACATGGAGGTGTGCACACTGAACTGTTAGAATGAGTGTGTCCACATGGAGGTGTGCAGACTGAACTGTTAGAATGAGTGTGCCCACATGGAGGTGTGCACACTGAACTGTTAGAATGAGTGTGCCCACATGGAGGTGTGCACACTGAACTGTTAGAATGAGTGTGCCCACATGGAGTTGTGCAAACTGAACTGTTAGAATGACTGTGTCCACATGGAGGTGTGCACAGTGAACTGTTAGAATGAGTGTGCCCACATGGAGGTGTGCTAACTGAACTGTTAGAATGAGTGTGTCCCTGTGGTGGTGTGCACACTGTACTGTTAGAACGAGTGTGTCTACATGGAGGTGTGCACACTGAACTGTTAGAATGAGTGTGTCCACATTAAAAGTGTGCACACTGAACGGTTAGAATATGTCCAAATGGAGGTGTGCACACTGAACTGTTAGAATGAGTGTATCCCTGTGGAGATGTGCACACTGAACTGTTAGAATGAGTGTTTCCACATGGAGGTGTGCACACTGAACTGTTAGAATGAGTGTGTCCACATGGAGGTGTGCACACTGAACTGTTAGAATGAGTGTGCCCACATTTTAAGTGTGCACACTGAACTGTTAGAATGAGTGTCCCCAAATGGAGGTGTGCACACTGAACTGTTAGAATGAGTTTGCCCACATGGAGAAGTGCACACTGAACTGTTAGAATGAGTGTGTCCACATGGAGGTGTGTACACTGAACTGTTAGAATGAGTGTGCCCACATGGAGGTGTGCACACTGAACTGTTAGAATGAGTGCGCCCACATGGAGGTGTGCACATTGAACTGTTAGAATGAGTGTGCCCACATGGAGGTGTGCACACTGAACTGTTAGAATGAGTGTGTCCACATGGAGGTGTGCACACTGAACTGTTAGAATGAGTGTGCCCACATGGAGTTGTGCACACTGAACTGTTAGAATGACTGTGTCCACATGGAGGTGTGCACACTGAACTGTTAGAATGACTGTGCCCACATGGAGGTGTGCACACTGAACTGTTAGAATGAGTGTGTCCCTGTGGAGGTGTGCACACTGAGCTGTTAGAATGAGTGTGTCCACATGGAGGTGTGCACTCTGAACTGTTAGAATGAGTGTGTCCACATGGAGGTGTGCACACTGAACTGTTAGAATGAGTGTGCCCACATTTTAAGTGTGCACACTGAACTGTTAGAATGAGTGTCCCCAAATGGAGGTGTGCACACTGAACTGTTAGAATGAGTTTGCCCACATGGAGAAGTGCACACTGAACTGTTAGAATGAGTGTGTCCACATGGAGGTGTGTACACTGAACTGTTAGAATGAGTGTGCCCACATGGAGGTGTGCACACTGAACTGTTAGAATGAGTGCGCCCACATGGAGGTGTGCACATTGAACTGTTAGAATGAGTGTGCCCACATGGAGGTGTGCACACTGAACTGTTAGAATGAGTGTGTCCACATGGAGGTGTGCACACTGAACTGTTAGAATGAGTGTGCCCACATGGAGTTGTGCACACTGAACTGTTAGAATGACTGTGTCCACATGGAGGTGTGCACACTGAACTGTTAGAATGACTGTGCCCACATGGAGGTGTGCACACTGAACTGTTAGAATGAGTGTGTCCCTGTGGAGGTGTGCACACTGAGCTGTTAGAATGAGTGTGTCCACATGGAGGTGTGCACACTGAACTGTTAGAATGAGTGTGCCCACATGGAGGTGTGCCAATGAACTGTTAGAATGAGTGTGTCCACATGGAGGTGTGCACAATGAACTGTTAGAATGAGTGTGTCCCTCTGGAGGTGTGCACACTGAACTGTTAGAATGAGTGTGTCCACATGGAGGTGTGCACACTGAACTGTTAGAATATGTCCACATGGAGGTGTGCACACTGAACTGTTAGAATGAGTGTATCCCTGTGGAGATGTGCACACTGAACTGTTAGAATGAATGTGTCCACATGGAGGTGTGTACACTGAACTGTTAGAATGACTGTGTCCATATGGAGGTGTGCACACTGAACTGTTAGAATGAGTGTGTCCACATGGAATTGTGCACACTGAACTGTTAGAATGATTGTGTCCACATGGAGGTGTGCACACTGAACTGTTAGAATGAGTGTGTCCACATGGAGGTGTGCACACTGAACTGTTAGAATGAGTGTGTCCACATTGACGTGTGCACACTGAACTTTTAGAATGAGTGGGCCCACATGGAGGTGTGCACACTGAACTGTTAGAATGAGTGTGTCCACATGGAGGTGTGCACACTGAACTGTTAGAATGAGTGTGTCCATATGGAGGTGTGCACACTGAACTGTTAGAATGAGTGTGTCCCTGTGGAGGTGTGCACACTGAACTGTTAGAATGAGTGTGTCCACATGGAGGTGTGCACACTGAAGTGTTAGAATTTATCCACATGGAGGTGTGCACACTGAACTGTTAGAATGAGTGTGTCCACATGGAGGTGTGCACACTGAACTGTTAGAATGAGTGTGGCCACATGGAGGTGTGCACACTGAACTGTTAGAATGAGTGTGTCCACATGGAGGTGTGCAGACTGAACTGTTAGAATGAGTGTGCCCACATGGAGGTGTGCACACTGAACTGTTAGAATGAGTGTGCCCACATGGAGTTGTGCACACTGAACTGTTAGAATGAGTGTGCCCACATGGAGGTGTGCACACTGAACTGTTAGAATGAGTGTGTCCACATGGAGGTGTGCACACTGAACTGTTAGAATGAGTGTGTCCAC
>NW_026736477.1:0-69000 GCF_949786415.1 Peromyscus eremicus
GTTTCCTATGGGGTCCGAACAGTGAGCTTCCTCAGAACAGAAGAAATGTGCTTCCTACACACACGGATATATCTAGTTAAATTCTGCTTAAAAAACTGACAAGAACAGTAGCTCGTCTTCAGTCCAATACACTGTACTTGCTGGGAACAGACGTGTGTGCTATTTGCCCTGTGTATGACAATGGGAGCACAATAGTGACTCTTCTTACCAGAAAACAACTCTTGCTCGTAGGACCAGAAACTGCATGGGATTCTACTCCATTTCTGACTGGGAAACAAACACTAGCTCTCCTTACAAGAAACACACTCTGCTTTTGAGAAAAGAGCACTCTTCTACTCTACTGGTTTTCCTATGGAGTCTGAACAGTGAGCTTGCTCAGAACAAAAGAACTGTGCTTCCTACAGACAGGGCCCATATCTAATTCAACTCTGCTTAGGAAACTGACAAGAAAAGAGCTCCTCTTCAGTCCAATACACTGTACTTGCTGTGAATAGACGCGAGTGCTATTTGCACTGTGTATGGCAAAGGGAACGCAATAATGACTTTCCTTACCAGAAAAAAACTCATGCTCTTAGGACCAAAAACTGCATGTGTCTCAACTCCTTTTAGGACTGGGAAACAAATGCTAGCTCGCCTTACAAGAAACACACTCTGCTTTTGCGAAAAGAGCACTCTTCTACTCTACTTTTTTTTCCTATGGGGTCTCAACAGTGAGCTTGCTCAGAACAAAAGAACTGTGCTTCCTACATACACGGGCCATATCTAGTTCAACTCTGCTTAGGAAACTGACAAGATCAGTAGCTCCTCTTCAGTCCAACACACTGTACTTGCTGGGAACAGACATGAGTGCTATTTGCACTGTGTATGGCAAGGGGAGCGCAATAGTGACTTTCCTTACCAGAAAACAACTCTTGCTCGTAAACCAAAAACTGCATGTTATTCAACTCCATTTAGGACTGGGAAACAAAGGCTAGCTCGCCTTACAAGAAACACACTCTGCTTTTGAGAAAAGAGCACTCTTCTACTCTACTGTGTTTCCTATGGGGTCCGAACAGTGAGCTTGCTCAGAACAAAAGAACTGTGCTTCCTACACACACGGGACATATCTAGTTCAACTCTGTTTAGGAAACTGACAAGAAAAGAGCTCCTCTTCAGTCCAATACACTGTACTTGCTGTGAACAGACGCGAGTGCTATTTGCACTGTGTATGGCAATGGGAGCACAATAGTGACTTTCCTTACCAGAAAACAACTCTTGCTCGTATGACAAAAAACTGCATGTGATTCAACTCCATTTAGAACTGGAAAATAAACTCCATTTAGGACTGGGAAACAAACACTAGCTCGCCTTACAAGAAACACACTCTGATTTTTAGAAAAGAGCACACTTCTACTCTACTGTGTTTCCTATGTGGTCCGAACAGTGAGCTTGCTCAGAACAGAAGAAATGTGCTTCCTACACACACGGCCATATCTAGTTAAATTCTGCTTAAAAAACTGACAAGAACAGTAGCTCCTCTTCAGTCCAATACACTATACTTGCTGGGAACAGACGCGTGTGCTATTTGCTTTATGTATGACAATGGGAGCGCAATAGTGAGTCTTCTTAAGAGAAAACAACTCTTGCTCGTAGGACCAGAAACTGCATGGGATTCAACTCCATTTCTGACTGGAAAACAAACACTAGCTCTCCTTACAAGAAACACACTCTACTTTTGAGAAAAGAGCACTCTACTACTCTACTCTGTTTCCTATGGGGTCCGAACAGTGAGCTTGCTCAGAACAAAAGAACTGTGCTTTCTACACACACGGGCCATATCTAATTCAACTCTGCTTAGGAAACTGACAAGAACAGTAGCTCCTCTTCAGTCCAATACACTGTACTTGCTGGAAACAGACGCGAGTGATATTTGCACTTTGTATGGTAATGGGAACTCAATAGTGACTTTCCTTACCAGAAAACAACTCTTGCTCGTAGGACAAAAAACTGCATGTGATTCAACTCCATTTAGAACTGGAAAATAAACGCTAGCTCGCCTTACAAGAAACACACTCTGCTTTTTAGAAAAGAGCACACTTCTACTCTACTGTGTTTCCTAGGGGGTCCGAACAGTGAGCTTGCTCAGAACAGAAGAAATGTGCTTCCTACACACACGGCCATATCTAGTTAAATTCTGCTTAAAAAACTGACAAGAACAGTAGCTCCTCTTCAGTCCAATACACTATACTTGCTGGGAACAGACACGTGGGCTATTTGCTTTATGTATGACAATGGGAGCGCAATAGTGACTCTTCTTAAGAGAAAACAACTCTTGCTCGTAGGAACAGAAACTTCATGGGATTCAACTCCATTTCTGACTGGAAAACAAACACTAGCTCTCCTTACAAGAAACACACTCTGCTTTTGAGAAAAGAGCACTCTTCTACTCTACTGTGTTTCCTATGGAGTCTGAACAGTGAGCTTGCTCAGAACAAAAGAACTGTGCTTCCTACACACACGGGCCATATCTAATTCAACTCTGCTTAGGAAACTGACAAGAAAAGTGCTCCTATTCAGTCCAATACACTGTACTTGCTGTGAATAGACGCGAGTGCTATTTGCACTGTGTATGGCAAAGGGAACACAATAATGACTTTCCTTACCAGAAAAAAACTCATGCTCGTAGGACCAAAAACTGCATGTGTCTCAACTCCTTTTAGGACTGGGAAACAAATGCTAGCTCGCCTTACAAGAAACACACTCTGCTTTTGAGAAAAGAGCACTCTTCTACTCTACTGTGTTTCCTATGGGGTCCGAACAGTGAGCTTGCTCAGAACAAAAGAACTGTGCTTCCTACACACACGGGACATATCTAGTTCAACTCTGTTTAGGAAACTGACAAGAAAAGAGCTCCTCTTCAGTCCAATACACTGTACTTGCTGGAAACAGACGCGAGTGCTATTTGCACTGTGTATGGCAATGGGAGCACAATAGTGACTTTCCTTACCAGAAAACAACTCTTGCTCGTAGGACAAAAAACTGCATGTGATTCAACTCCATTTAGAACTGGAAAATAAACGCTAGCTCGCCTTACAAGAAACACACTCTGCTTTTTAGAAAAGAGCACACTTCTACTCTACTGTGTTTCCTATGGTGTCCGAACAGTGAGCTTGCTCAGAACAGAAGAAATGTGCTTCCTACACACACGGATATATCTAGTTAAATTCTGCTTAAAAAACTGACAAGAACAGTAGCTCCTCTTCAGTCCAATACACTGTACTTGCTGGGAACAGATGCGTGTGCTATTTGCTTTATGTATGACAATGGGAGCGCAATAGTGACTCTTCTTAAGAGAAAACAACTCTTGCTCGTAGGACCAGAAACTGCATGGGATGCAACTCCATTTCTGACTGGAAAACAAACACTAGCTCTCCTTACAAGAAACACACTCTGCTTTTGAGAAAAGAGCACTCTTCTACTCTACTGTGTTTCCTATGGAGTCTGAACAGTGAGCTTGCTCAGAACAAAAGAACTGTGCTTCCTACACACACGGGCCATATCTAATTCAACTCTGCTTAGGAAACTGACAAGAAAAGAGCTCCTCTTCAGTCCAATACACTGTACTTGCTGTGAATAGACGCGAGTGCTATTTGCACTGTGTATGGCAAAGGGAACACAATAATGACTTTCCTTACCAGAAAAAAACTCATGCTCGTAGGACCAAAAAACTGCATGTGTCTCAACTCCTTTTAGGACTGGGAAACAAATGCTAGCTCGCCTTACTAGAAACACACTCTGCTTTTGAGAAAAGAGCACTCTTCTACTCTACTTTTTTTCCTATGGGGTCTGAACAGTGAGCTTGCTCAGAACAAAAGAACTGTGCTTCCCTCATACACGGGCCATATGTAGTTCAACTCTGATTAGGAAACTGACAAGATCAGTAGCTCCTCTTCAGTCCAATACACTGTACTTGCTGGGAACAGACATGAGTGCTATTTGCACTGTGTATGGCAATGGGAGCGCAATAGTGACTTTCCTTACCAGAAAACAACTCTTGCTCGTAAACCAAAAACTGCATGGGATTCAACTCCATTTCGGACTGGGAAACAAACGCTAGCTCACCTTACAAGAAACACACTCTGCTTTTGAGAAAAGAGCACTCTTCTACTCTACTTTGTTTCCTATGGGGTCTGAACAGTGAGCTTGCTCAGAACAAAAGAACTGTGCTTCCTACATACACGGGCCATATCTAGTTCAACTCTGCTTAGGAAATGACAAGAAAAGAGCTCCTCTTCAGTCCAATACACTGTACTTGCTGTGAACAGACGCGAGTGCTATTTGCACTGTGTATGGCAATAGGAGCACAATAGTGACTTTCCTTACCAGAAAACAACTCTTGCTCGTAGGACAAAAAACTGCATGTGATTCAACTCCATTTAGAACTGGAAAATAAACGCTAGCTCGCCTTACAAGAAACACACTCTGCTTTTGAGAAAAGAGCACTCTTCTACTCTACTGTGTTTCCTATGGAGTCTGAACAGTGAGCTTGCTTTGAACAAAAGAACTGTGCTTCCTACATACACGGGCCATATCTAGTTCAACTCTACTTAGGAAACTGACAAGAACAGTAGCTCCTCTTCAGTCCAATACACTGTACTAGCTGGGAACAGACGCGAGTGCTATTTGCACTGTGTATGACAAAGGGAGCACAATAGTGACTTTCCTTACCAGAACACAACTCTTGCTCGTAGGACCGAAAACTGCATGTGATTCAATTCCATTTAGAACTGGGAAATAAACGCTATCTCGCCTTACAAGAAACAGACTCTGCTTTTGAGAAAAGAGCACTCTTCTACTCTACTGTGTTTCCTATATGGCCAGAACAGTGAGATTCTTCAGAACAAAAGAACTGTGCTTCCTACACACACGGGCCATATCTAGTTCAACTCTGCTTAGGAAACTGACAAGAAAAGAGCTCCTCTTCAGTCCAATACACTGTACTTGCTGTGAACAGACGCGAGTGCTTTTTGCACTGTGTATGGCAATGGGAGCACAATAGTGACTTTCCTTACCAGAAAACAACTCTTGTTCGTAGCACAAAAAACAGCATGTGATTTAACTCCATTTAGAACTGGAAAATAAACGCTAGCTCGCCTTACAAGAAACACACTCTGATTTGAGAAAAGAGCACACTTCTACTCTACTGTGTTTCCTATGGGGTCAGAACAGTAAGCTTTCTCAGAACAAAAGAACTGTGCTTCCTACACACACGGGCCATATCTAGTTAAATTCTGCTTAAAAAACTGACAAGAAAAGTAGCTCGTCTTCAGTCCAATACACTGTACTTGCTGGGAACAGACGTGTGTGCTATTTGCCCTGTGTATGACAATGGGAGCACAATAGTGACTCTTCTTACCAGAAAACAACTCTTGCTCGTAGGACCAGAAACTGCATGGGATTCAACTCCATTTCTGACTGGGAAACAAACACTAGCTCTCCTTACAAGAAACACACTCTGCTTTTGAGAAAAGAGCACTCTTCTACTCTACTGGTTTTCCTATGGAGTCTGAACAGTGAGCTTGCTCAGAACAAAAGAACTGTGCTTCCTACACACACGGGACATATCTAGTTCAACTCTGTTTAGGAAACTGACAAGAAAAGAGCTCCTCTTCAGTCCAATACACTGTACTTGCTGTGAACAGACGCGAGTGCTATTTGCACTGTGTATGGCAATGGGAGCACAATAGTGACTTTCCTTACCAGAAAACAACTCTTGCTCGTAGGACAAAAAACTGCATGTGATTCAACTCCATTTAGAACTGGAAAATAAACGCTAGCTCGCCTTACAAGAAACACACTCTGCTTTTGAGAAAAGAGCACACTTCTACTCTACTGTGTTTCCTATGGGGTCTGAACAGTGAGCTTCCTCAGAACAGAAGAAATGTGCTTCCTACACACACGGATATATCTAGTTAAATTCTGCTTAAAAAACTGACAAGAACAGTAGCTCCTCTTCAGTCCAATACACTGTACTTGCTGGGAACAGATGCGTGTGCTATTTGCTTTATGTATGACAATGGGAGCGCAATAGTGACTCTTCTTAAGAGAAAACAACTCTTGCTCGTAGGACCAGAAACTGCATGGGATGCAACTCCATTTCTGACTGGAAAACAAACACTAGCTCTCCTTACAAGAAACACACTCTGCTTTTGAGAAAAGAGCACTCTTCTACTCTACTGTGTTTCCTATGGAGTCTGAACAGTGAGCTTGCTCAGAACAAAAGAACTGTGCTTCCTACACACACGGGCCATATCTAATTCAACTCTGCTTAGGAAACTGACAAGAAAAGAGCTCCTCTTCAGTCCAATACACTGTACTTGCTGTGAATAGACGCGAGTGCTATTTGCACTGTGTATGGCAAAGGGAACACAATAATGACTTTCCTTACCAGAAAAAAACTCATGCTCGTAGGACCAAAAAACTGCATGTGTCTCAACTCCTTTTAGGACTGGGAAACAAATGCTAGCTCGCCTTACTAGAAACACACTCTGCTTTTGAGAAAAGAGCACTCTTCTACTCTACTTTTTTTCCTATGGGGTCTGAACAGTGAGCTTGCTCAGAACAAAAGAACTGTGCTTCCCTCATACACGGGCCATATGTAGTTCAACTCTGATTAGGAAACTGACAAGATCAGTAGCTCCTCTTCAGTCCAATACACTGTACTTGCTGGGAACAGACATGAGTGCTATTTGCACTGTGTATGGCAATGGGAGCGCAATAGTGACTTTCCTTACCAGAAAACAACTCTTGCTCGTAAACCAAAAACTGCATGGGATTCAACTCCATTTCGGACTGGGAAACAAACGCTAGCTCACCTTACAAGAAACACACTCTGCTTTTGAGAAAAGAGCACTCTTCTACTCTACTTTGTTTCCTATGGGGTCTGAACAGTGAGCTTGCTCAGAACAAAAGAACTGTGCTTCCTACATACACGGGCCATATCTAGTTCAACTCTGCTTAGGAAATGACAAGAAAAGAGCTCCTCTTCAGTCCAATACACTGTACTTGCTGTGAACAGACGCGAGTGCTATTTGCACTGTGTATGGCAATAGGAGCACAATAGTGACTTTCCTTACCAGAAAACAACTCTTGCTCGTAGGACAAAAAACTGCATGTGATTCAACTCCATTTAGAACTGGAAAATAAACGCTAGCTCGCCTTACAAGAAACACACTCTGCTTTTGAGAAAAGAGCACTCTTCTACTCTACTGTGTTTCCTATGGAGTCTGAACAGTGAGCTTGCTTTGAACAAAAGAACTGTGCTTCCTACATACACGGGCCATATCTAGTTCAACTCTACTTAGGAAACTGACAAGAACAGTAGCTCCTCTTCAGTCCAATACACTGTACTAGCTGGGAACAGACGCGAGTGCTATTTGCACTGTGTATGACAAAGGGAGCACAATAGTGACTTTCCTTACCAGAACACAACTCTTGCTCGTAGGACCGAAAACTGCATGTGATTCAATTCCATTTAGAACTGGGAAATAAACGCTATCTCGCCTTACAAGAAACAGACTCTGCTTTTGAGAAAAGAGCACTCTTCTACTCTACTGTGTTTCCTATATGGCCAGAACAGTGAGATTCTTCAGAACAAAAGAACTGTGCTTCCTACACACACGGGCCATATCTAGTTCAACTCTGCTTAGGAAACTGACAAGAAAAGAGCTCCTCTTCAGTCCAATACACTGTACTTGCTGTGAACAGACGCGAGTGCTTTTTGCACTGTGTATGGCAATGGGAGCACAATAGTGACTTTCCTTACCAGAAAACAACTCTTGTTCGTAGCACAAAAAACAGCATGTGATTTAACTCCATTTAGAACTGGAAAATAAACGCTAGCTCGCCTTACAAGAAACACACTCTGATTTGAGAAAAGAGCACACTTCTACTCTACTGTGTTTCCTATGGGGTCAGAACAGTAAGCTTTCTCAGAACAAAAGAACTGTGCTTCCTACACACACGGGCCATATCTAGTTAAATTCTGCTTAAAAAACTGACAAGAAAAGTAGCTCGTCTTCAGTCCAATACACTGTACTTGCTGGGAACAGACGTGTGTGCTATTTGCCCTGTGTATGACAATGGGAGCACAATAGTGACTCTTCTTACCAGAAAACAACTCTTGCTCGTAGGACCAGAAACTGCATGGGATTCAACTCCATTTCTGACTGGGAAACAAACACTAGCTCTCCTTACAAGAAACACACTCTGCTTTTGAGAAAAGAGCACTCTTCTACTCTACTGGTTTTCCTATGGAGTCTGAACAGTGAGCTTGCTCAGAACAAAAGAACTGTGCTTCCTACACACACGGGACATATCTAGTTCAACTCTGTTTAGGAAACTGACAAGAAAAGAGCTCCTCTTCAGTCCAATACACTGTACTTGCTGTGAACAGACGCGAGTGCTATTTGCACTGTGTATGGCAATGGGAGCACAATAGTGACTTTCCTTACCAGAAAACAACTCTTGCTCGTAGGACAAAAAACTGCATGTGATTCAACTCCATTTAGAACTGGAAAATAAACGCTAGCTCGCCTTACAAGAAACACACTCTGCTTTTGAGAAAAGAGCACACTTCTACTCTACTGTGTTTCCTATGGGGTCTGAACAGTGAGCTTCCTCAGAACAGAAGAAATGTGCTTCCTACACACACGGATATATCTAGTTAAATTCTGCTTAAAAAACTGACAAGAACAGTAGCTCCTCTTCAGTCCAATACACTGTACTTGCTGGGAACAGATGCGTGTGCTATTTGCTTTATGTATGACAATGGGAGCGCAATAGTGACTCTTCTTAAGAGAAAACAACTCTTGCTCGTAGGACCAGAAACTGCATGGGATGCAACTCCATTTCTGACTGGAAAACAAACACTAGCTCTCCTTACAAGAAACACACTCTGCTTTTGAGAAAAGAGCACTCTTCTACTCTACTGTGTTTCCTATGGAGTCTGAACAGTGAGCTTGCTCAGAACAAAAGAACTGTGCTTCCTACACACACGGGCCATATCTAATTCAACTCTGCTTAGGAAACTGACAAGAAAAGAGCTCCTCTTCAGTCCAATACACTGTACTTGCTGTGAATAGACGCGAGTGCTATTTGCACTGTGTATGGCAAAGGGAACACAATAATGACTTTCCTTACCAGAAAAAAACTCATGCTCGTAGGACCAAAAAACTGCATGTGTCTCAACTCCTTTTAGGACTGGGAAACAAATGCTAGCTCGCCTTACTAGAAACACACTCTGCTTTTGAGAAAAGAGCACTCTTCTACTCTACTTTTTTTCCTATGGGGTCTGAACAGTGAGCTTGCTCAGAACAAAAGAACTGTGCTTCCCTCATACACGGGCCATATGTAGTTCAACTCTGATTAGGAAACTGACAAGATCAGTAGCTCCTCTTCAGTCCAATACACTGTACTTGCTGGGAACAGACATGAGTGCTATTTGCACTGTGTATGGCAATGGGAGCACAATAGTGACTTTCCTTACCAGAAAACAACTCTTGCTCGTAAACCAAAAACTGCATGGGATTCAACTCCATTTCGGACTGGGAAACAAACGCTAGCTCACCTTACAAGGAACACACTCTGCTTTTGAGAAAAGAGCACTCTTCTACTCTACTTTGTTTCCTATGGGGTCTGAACAGTGAGCTTGCTCAGAACAAAAGAACTGTGCTTCCTACATACACGGGCCATATCTAGTTCTACTCTGCTTAGGAAATGACAAGAAAAGAGCTCCTCTTCAGTCCAATACACTGTACTTGCTGTGAACAGACGTGAGTGCTATTTGCACTGTGTATGGCAATAGGAGCACAATAGTGACTTTCCTTACCAGAAAACAACTCTTGCTCGTAGGACAAAAAACTGCATGTGATTCAACTCCATTTAGAACTGGAAAATAAACGCTAGCTCGCCTTACAAGAAACACACTCTGCTTTTGAGAAAAGAGCACTCTTCTACTCTACTGTGTTTCCTATGGAGTCTGAACAGTGAGCTTGCTTTGAACAAAAGAACTGTGCTTCCTATATACACAGGCCATATCTAGTTCAACTCTACTTAGGAAACTGACAAGAACAGTAGCTCCTCTTCAGTCCAATACACTGTACTAGCTGGGAACAGACGCGAGTGCTATTTGCACTGTGTATGACAAAGGGAGCACAATAGTGACTTTCCTTACCAGAACACAACTCTTGCTCGTAGGACCGAAAACTGCATGTGATTCAATTCCATTTAGAACTGGGAAATAAACGCTATCTCGCCTTACAAGAAACAGACTCTGCTTTTGAGAAAAGAGCACTCTTCTACTCTACTGTGTTTCCTTAATGGCCAGAACAGTGAGATTCTTCAGAACAAAAGAACTGTGCTTCCTACACACACGGGCCATATCTAGTTCAACTCTGCTTAGGAAACTGACAAGAAAAGAGCTCCTCTTCAGTCCAATACACTGTACTTGCTGTGAACAGACGCGAGTGCTTTTTGCACTGTGTATGGCAATGGGAGCACAATAGTGACTTTCCTTACCAGAAAACAACTCTTGTTCGTAGCACAAAAAACAGCATGTGATTTAACTCCATTTAGAACTGGAAAATAAACGCTAGCTCGCCTTACAAGAAACACACTCTGATTTGAGAAAAGAGCACACTTCTACTCTACTGTGTTTCCTATGGGGTCAGAACAGTAAGCTTTCTCAGAACAAAAGAACTGTGCTTCCTACACACACGGGCCATATCTAGTTAAATTCTGCTTAAAAAACTGACAAGAAAAGTAGCTCGTCTTCAGTCCAATACACTGTACTTGCTGGGAACAGACGTGTGTGCTATTTGCCCTGTGTATGACAATGGGAGCACAATAGTGACTCTTCTTACCAGAAAACAACTCTTGCTCGTAGGACCAGAAACTGCATGGGATTCAACTCCATTTCTGACTGGGAAACAAACACTAGCTCTCCTTACAAGAAACACACTCTGCTTTTGAGAAAAGAGCACTCTTCTACTCTACTGGTTTTCCTATGGAGTCTGAACAGTGAGCTTGCTCAGAACAAAAGAACTGTGCTTCCTACACACACGGGACATATCTAGTTCAACTCTGTTTAGGAAACTGACAAGAAAAGAGCTCCTCTTCAGTCCAATACACTGTACTTGCTGTGAACAGACGCGAGTGCTATTTGCACTGTGTATGGCAATGGGAGCACAATAGTGACTTTCCTTACCAGAAAACAACTCTTGCTCGTAGGACAAAAAACTGCATGTGATTCAACTCCATTTAGAACTGGAAAATAAACGCTAGCTCGCCTTACAAGAAACACACTCTGCTTTTGAGAAAAGAGCACACTTCTACTCTACTGTGTTGTCTATGGGGTCCGAACAGTGAGCTTCCTCAGAACAGAAGAAATGTGCTTCCTACACACACGGATATATCTAGTTAAATTCTGCTTAAAAAACTGACAAGAACAGTAGCTCCTCTTCAGTCCAATACACTGTACTTGCTGGGAACAGATGCGTGTGCTATTTGCTTTATGTATGACAATGGGAGCGCAATAGTGACTCTTCTTAAGAGAAAACAACTCTTGCTCGTAGGACCAGAAACTGCATGGGATGCAACTCCATTTCTGACTGGAAAACAAACACTAGCTCTCCTTACAAGAAACACACTCTGCTTTTGAGAAAAGAGCACTCTTCTACTCTACTGTGTTTCCTATGGAGTCTGAACAGTGAGCTTGCTCAGAACAAAAGAACTGTGCTTCCTACACACACGGGCCATATCTAATTCAACTCTGCTTAGGAAACTGACAAGAAAAGAGCTCCTCTTCAGTCCAATACACTGTACTTGCTGTGAATAGACGCGAGTGCTATTTGCACTGTGTATGGCAAAGGGAACACAATAATGACTTTCCTTACCAGAAAAAAACTCATGCTCGTAGGACCAAAAAACTGCATGTGTCTCAACTCCTTTTAGGACTGGGAAACAAATGCTAGCTCGCCTTACTAGAAACACACTCTGCTTTTGAGAAAAGAGCACTCTTCTACTCTACTTTTTTTCCTATGGGGTCTGAACAGTGAGCTTGCTCAGAACAAAAGAACTGTGCTTCCTACATACACGGGCCATATGTAGTTCAACTCTGCTTAGGAAACTGACAAGATCAGTAGCTCCTCTTCAGTCCAGTACACTGTACTTGCTGGGAACAGACATGAGTGCTATTTGCACTGTGTATGGCAATTGGAGCGCAATAGTGACTTTCCTTACCAGAAAACAACTCTTGCTCGTAAACCAAAAACTGCATGGGATTCAACTCCATTTCGGACTGGGAAACAAACGCTAGCTCACCTTACAAGAAACACACTCTGCTTTTGAGAAAAGAGCACTCTTCTACTTTACTGTGTTTCCTATGGGGTCTGAACAGTGAGCTTGCTCAGAACAAAAGAACTGTGCTTCCTACACACACGGGCCATATCTAGTTCAACTCTGCTTAGGAAACTGACAAGAAAAGAGCTCCTCTTCAGTCCAATACACTGTACTTGCTGTGAACAGACGCGAGTGCTATTTGCACTGTGTTTGGCAATAGGAGCACAATAGTGACTTTCCTTACCAGAAAACAACTCTTGCACGTAGGACAAAAAACTGCATGTGATTCAACTCCATTTAGAACTGGAAAATAAACGCTAGCTCGCCTTACAAGAAACACACTCTGCTTTTGAGAAAAGAGCACTCTTCTACTCTACTGTGTTTCCTATGGAGTCTGAACAGTGAGCTTGCTTTGAACAAAAGAACTGTGCTTCCTACATACACGGGCCATATCTAGTTCAACTCTACTTAGGAAACTGACAAGAACAGTAGCTCCTCTTCAGTCCAATACACTGTACTAGCTGGGAACAGACGCGAGTGCTATTTGCACTGTGTATGGCAAAGGGAGCACAATAGTGACTTTCCTTACCAGAACACAACTCTTGCTCGTAGGACCGAAAACTGCATGTGATTCAACTCCATTTAGAACTGGGAAATAAACACTATCTCGCCTTACAAGAAACAGACTCTGCTTTTGAGAAAAGAGCACTCTTTTACTCTACTGTGTTTCCTATATGGCCAGAACAGTGAGATTCTTCAGAACAAAAGAACTGTGCTTCCTACACACACGGGCCATATCTAGTTCAACTCTGCTTAGGAAACTGACAAGAAAAGAGCTCCTCTTCAGTCCAATACACTGTACTTGCTGTGAACAGACGCGAGTGCTATTTGCACTGTGTATGGCAATGGGAGCACAATAGTGACTTTCCTTACCAGAAAACAACTCTTGTTCGTAGCACAAAAAACAGCATGTGATTTAACTCCATTTAGAACTGGAAAATAAACGCTAGCTCGCCTTACAAGAAACACACTCTGATTTGAGAAAAGAGCACACTTCTACTCTACTGTGTTTCCTATGGGGTCAGAACAGTAAGCTTTCTCAGAACAAAAGAACTGTGCTTCCTACACACACGGGCCATATCTAGTTAAATTCTGCTTAAAAAAACTGACAAGAAAAGTAGCTCGTCTTCAGTCCAATACACTGTACTTGCTGGGAACAGACGTGTGTGCTATTTGCCCTGTGTATGACAATGGGAGCACAATAGTGACTCTTCTTACCAGAAAACAACTCTTGCTCGTAGGACCAGAAACTGCATGGGATTCTACTCCATTTCTGACTGGGAAACAAACACTAGCTCTCCTTACAAGAAACACACTCTGCTTTTGAGAAAAGAGCACTCTTCTACTCTACTGGTTTTCCTATGGAGTCTGAACAGTGAGCTTGCTCAGAACAAAAGAACTGTGCTTCCTACAGACAGGGCCCATATCTAATTCAACTCTGCTTAGGAAACTGACAAGAAAAGAGCTCCTCTTCAGTCCAATACACTGTACTTGCTGTGAATAGACGCGAGTGCTATTTGCACTGTGTATGGCAAAGGGAACGCAATAATGACTTTCCTTACCAGAAAAAAACTCATGCTCTTAGGACCAAAAACTGCATGTGTCTCAACTCCTTTTAGGACTGGGAAACAAATGCTAGCTCGCCTTACAAGAAACACACTCTGCTTTTGCGAAAAGAGCACTCTTCTACTCTACTTTTTTTTCCTATGGGGTCTCAACAGTGAGCTTGCTCAGAACAAAAGAACTGTGCTTCCTACATACACGGGCCATATCTAGTTCAACTCTGCTTAGGAAACTGACAAGATCAGTAGCTCCTCTTCAGTCCAACACACTGTACTTGCTGGGAACAGACATGAGTGCTATTTGCACTGTGTATGGCAAGGGGAGCGCAATAGTGACTTTCCTTACCAGAAAACAACTCTTGCTCGTAGGACAAAAAACTGCATGTGATTCAACTCCATTTAGAACTGGAAAATAAACGCTAGCTCGCCTTACAAGAAACACACTCTGCTTTTTAGAAAAGAGCACACTTCTACTCTACTGTGTTTCCTATGGGGTCCGAACAGTGAGCTTGCTCAGAACAGAAGAAATGTGCTTCCTACACACACGGCCATATCTAGTTAAATTCTGCTTAAAAAACTGACAAGAACAGTAGCTCCTCTTCAGTCCAATACACTATACTTGCTGGGAACAGACACGTGGGCTATTTGCTTTATGTATGACAATGGGAGCGCAATAGTGACTCTTCTTAAGAGAAAACAACTCTTGCTCGTAGGAACAGAAACTTCATGGGATTCAACTCCATTTCTGACTGGAAAACAAACACTAGCTCTCCTTACAAGAAACACACTCTGCTTTTGAGAAAAGAGCACTCTTCTACTCTACTGTGTTTCCTATGGAGTCTGAACAGTGAGCTTGCTCAGAACAAAAGAACTGTGCTTCCTACACACACGGGCCATATCTAATTCAACTCTGCTTAGGAAACTGACAAGAAAAGAGCTCCTATTCAGTCCAATACACTGTACTTGCTGTGAATAGACGCGAGTGCTATTTGCACTGTGTATGGCAAAGGGAACACAATAATGACTTTCCTTACCAGAAAAAAACTCATGCTCGTAGGACCAAAAACTGCATGTGTCTCAACTCCTTTTAGGACTGGGAAACAAATGCTAGCTCGCCTTACAAGAAACACACTCTGCTTTTGAGAAAAGAGCACTCTTCTACTCTACTGTGTTTCCTATGGGGTCCGAACAGTGAGCTTGCTCAGAACAAAAGAACTGTGCTTCCTACACACACGGGACATATCTAGTTCAACTCTGTTTAGGAAACTGACAAGAAAAGAGCTCCTCTTCAGTCCAATACACTGTACTTGCTGTGAACAGACGCGAGTGCTATTTGCACTGTGTATGGCAATGGGAGCACAATAGTGACTTTCCTTACCAGAAAACAACTCTTGCTCGTAGGACAAAAAACTGCATGTGATTCAACTCCATTTAGAACTGGAAAATAAACGCTAGCTCGCCTTACAAGAAACACACTCTGCTTTTTAGAAAAGAGCACACTTCTACTCTACTGTGTTTCCTATGGGGTCCGAACAGTGAGCTTGCTCAGAACAGAAGAAATGTGCTTCCTACACACACGGATATATCTAGTTAAATTCTGCTTAAAAAACTGACAAGAACAGTAGCTCCTCTTCAGTCCAATACACTGTACTTGCTGGGAACAGATGCGTGTGCTATTTGCTTTATGTATGACAATGGGAGCGCAATAGTGACTCTTCTTAAGAGAAAACAACTCTTGCTCGTAGGACCAGAAACTGCATGGGATGCAACTCCATTTCTGACTGGAAAACAAACACTAGCTCTCCTTACAAGAAACACACTCTGCTTTTGAGAAAAGAGCACTCTTCTACTCTACTGTGTTTCCTATGGAGTCTGAACAGTGAGCTTGCTCAGAACAAAAGAACTGTGCTTCTTACACACACGGGCCATATCTAATTCAACTCTGCTTAGGAAACTGACAAGAAAAGAGCTCCTCTTCAGTCCAATACACTGTACTTGCTGTGAATAGACGCGAGTGCTATTTGCACTGTGTATGGCAAAGGGAACACAATAATGACTTTCCTTACCAGAAAAAAACTCATGCTCGTAGGACCAAAAAACTGCATGTGTCTCAACTCCTTTTAGGACTGGGAAACAAATGCTAGCTCGCCTTACTAGAAACACACTCTGCTTTTGAGAAAAGAGCACTCTTCTACTCTACTTTTTTTCCTATGGGGTCTGAACAGTGAGCTTGCTCAGAACAAAAGAACTGTGCTTCCCTCATACACGGGCCATATGTAGTTCAACTCTGATTAGGAAACTGACAAGATCAGTAGCTCCTCTTCAGTCCAATACACTGTACTTGCTGGGAACAGACATGAGTGCTATTTGCACTGTGTATGGCAATGGGAGCGCAATAGTGACTTTCCTTACCAGAAAACAACTCTTGCTCGTAAACCAAAAACTGCATGGGATTCAACTCCATTTCGGACTGGGAAACAAACGCTAGCTCACCTTACAAGAAACACACTCTGCTTTTGAGAAAAGAGCACTCTTCTACTCTACTTTGTTTCCTATGGGGTCTGAACAGTGAGCTTGCTCAGAACAAAAGAACTGTGCTTCCTACATACACGGGCCATATCTAGTTCAACTCTGCTTAGGAAATGACAAGAAAAGAGCTCCTCTTCAGTCCAATACACTGTACTTGCTGTGAACAGACGCGAGTGCTATTTGCACTGTGTATGGCAATAGGAGCACAATAGTGACTTTCCTTACCAGAAAACAACTCTTGCTCGTAGGACAAAAAACTGCATGTGATTCAACTCCATTTAGAACTGGAAAATAAACGCTAGCTCGCCTTACAAGAAACACACTCTGCTTTTGAGAAAAGAGCACTCTTCTACTCTACTGTGTTTCCTATGGAGTCTGAACAGTGAGCTTGCTTTGAGCAAAAGAACTGTGCTTCCTACATACACGGGCCATATCTAGTTCAACTCTACTTAGGAAACTGACAAGAACAGTAGCTCCTCTTCAGTCCAATACACTGTACTAGCTGGGAACAGACGCGAGTGCTATTTGCACTGTGTATGACAAAGGGAGCACAATAGTGACTTTCCTTACCAGAACACAACTCTTGCTCGTAGGACCGAAAACTGCATGTGATTCAATTCCATTTAGAACTGGGAAATAAACGCTATCTCGCCTTACAAGAAACAGACTCTGCTTTTGAGAAAAGAGCACTCTTCTACTCTATTGTGTTTCCTATATGGCCAGAACAGTGAGATTCTTCAGAACAAAAGAACTGTGCTTCCTACACACACGGGCCATATCTAGTTCAACTCTGCTTAGGAAACTGACAAGAAAAGAGCTCCTCTTCAGTCCAATACACTGTACTTGCTGTGAACAGACGCGAGTGCTTTTTGCACTGTGTATGGCAATGGGAGCACAATAGTGACTTTCCTTACCAGAAAACAACTCTTGTTCGTAGCACAAAAAACAGCATGTGATTTAACTCCATTTAGAACTGGAAAATAAACGCTAGCTCGCCTTACAAGAAACACACTCTGATTTGAGAAAAGAGCACACTTCTACTCTACTGTGTTTCCTATGGGGTCCGAACAGTGAGCTTCCTCAGAACAGAAGAAATGTGCTTCCTACACACACGGATATATCTAGTTAAATTCTGCTTAAAAAACTGACAAGAACAGTAGCTCGTCTTCAGTCCAATACACTGTACTTGCTGGGAACAGACGTGTGTGCTATTTGCCCTGTGTATGACAATGGGAGCACAATAGTGACTCTTCTTACCAGAAAACAACTCTTGCTCGTAGGACCAGAAACTGCATGGGATTCTACTCCATTTCTGACTGGGAAACAAACACTAGCTCTCCTTACAAGAAACACACTCTGCTTTTGAGAAAAGAGCACTCTTCTACTCTACTGGTTTTCCTATGGAGTCTGAACAGTGAGCTTGCTCAGAACAAAAGAACTGTGCTTCCTACAGACAGGGCCCATATCTAATTCAACTCTGCTTAGGAAACTGACAAGAAAAGAGCTCCTCTTCAGTCCAATACACTGTACTTGCTGTGAATAGACGCGAGTGCTATTTGCACTGTGTATGGCAAAGGGAACGCAATAATGACTTTCCTTACCAGAAAAAAACTCATGCTCTTAGGACCAAAAACTGCATGTGTCTCAACTCCTTTTAGGACTGGGAAACAAATGCTAGCTCGCCTTACAAGAAACACACTCTGCTTTTGCGAAAAGAGCACTCTTCTACTCTACTTTTTTTTCCTATGGGGTCTCAACAGTGAGCTTGCTCAGAACAAAAGAACTGTGCTTCCTACATACACGGGCCATATCTAGTTCAACTCTGCTTAGGAAACTGACAAGATCAGTAGCTCCTCTTCAGTCCAACACACTGTACTTGCTGGGAACAGACATGAGTGCTATTTGCACTGTGTATGGCAAGGGGAGCGCAATAGTGACTTTCCTTACCAGAAAACAACTCTTGCTCGTAAACCAAAAACTGCATGTTATTCAACTCCATTTAGGACTGGGAAACAAAGGCTAGCTCGCCTTACAAGAAACACACTCTGCTTTTGAGAAAAGAGCACTCTTCTACTCTACTGTGTTTCCTATGGGGTCCGAACAGTGAGCTTGCTCAGAACAAAAGAACTGTGCTTCCTACACACACGGGACATATCTAGTTCAACTCTGTTTAGGAAACTGACAAGAAAAGAGCTCCTCTTCAGTCCAATACACTGTACTTGCTGTGAACAGACGCGAGTGCTATTTGCACTGTGTATGGCAATGGGAGCACAATAGTGACTTTCCTTACCAGAAAACAACTCTTGCTCGTATGACAAAAAACTGCATGTGATTCAACTCCATTTAGAACTGGAAAATAAACTCCATTTAGGACTGGGAAACAAACACTAGCTCGCCTTACAAGAAACACACTCTGATTTTTAGAAAAGAGCACACTTCTACTCTACTGTGTTTCCTATGTGGTCCGAACAGTGAGCTTGCTCAGAACAGAAGAAATGTGCTTCCTACACACACGGCCATATCTAGTTAAATTCTGCTTAAAAAACTGACAAGAACAGTAGCTCCTCTTCAGTCCAATACACTATACTTGCTGGGAACAGACGCGTGTGCTATTTGCTTTATGTATGACAATGGGAGCGCAATAGTGAGTCTTCTTAAGAGAAAACAACTCTTGCTCGTAGGACCAGAAACTGCATGGGATTCAACTCCATTTCTGACTGGAAAACAAACACTAGCTCTCCTTACAAGAAACACACTCTACTTTTGAGAAAAGAGCACTCTACTACTCTACTCTGTTTCCTATGGGGTCCGAACAGTGAGCTTGCTCAGAACAAAAGAACTGTGCTTTCTACACACACGGGCCATATCTAATTCAACTCTGCTTAGGAAACTGACAAGAACAGTAGCTCCTCTTCAGTCCAATACACTGTACTTGCTGGAAACAGACGCGAGTGATATTTGCACTTTGTATGGTAATGGGAACTCAATAGTGACTTTCCTTACCAGAAAACAACTCTTGCTCGTAGGACAAAAAACTGCATGTGATTCAACTCCATTTAGAACTGGAAAATAAACGCTAGCTCGCCTTACAAGAAACACACTCTGCTTTTTAGAAAAGAGCACACTTCTACTCTACTGTGTTTCCTAGGGGGTCCGAACAGTGAGCTTGCTCAGAACAGAAGAAATGTGCTTCCTACACACACGGCCATATCTAGTTAAATTCTGCTTAAAAAACTGACAAGAACAGTAGCTCCTCTTCAGTCCAATACACTATACTTGCTGGGAACAGACACGTGGGCTATTTGCTTTATGTATGACAATGGGAGCGCAATAGTGACTCTTCTTAAGAGAAAACAACTCTTGCTCGTAGGAACAGAAACTTCATGGGATTCAACTCCATTTCTGACTGGAAAACAAACACTAGCTCTCCTTACAAGAAACACACTCTGCTTTTGAGAAAAGAGCACTCTTCTACTCTACTGTGTTTCCTATGGAGTCTGAACAGTGAGCTTGCTCAGAACAAAAGAACTGTGCTTCCTACACACACGGGCCATATCTAATTCAACTCTGCTTAGGAAACTGACAAGAAAAGTGCTCCTATTCAGTCCAATACACTGTACTTGCTGTGAATAGACGCGAGTGCTATTTGCACTGTGTATGGCAAAGGGAACACAATAATGACTTTCCTTACCAGAAAAAAACTCATGCTCGTAGGACCAAAAACTGCATGTGTCTCAACTCCTTTTAGGACTGGGAAACAAATGCTAGCTCGCCTTACAAGAAACACACTCTGCTTTTGAGAAAAGAGCACTCTTCTACTCTACTGTGTTTCCTATGGGGTCCGAACAGTGAGCTTGCTCAGAACAAAAGAACTGTGCTTCCTACACACACGGGACATATCTAGTTCAACTCTGTTTAGGAAACTGACAAGAAAAGAGCTCCTCTTCAGTCCAATACACTGTACTTGCTGGAAACAGACGCGAGTGCTATTTGCACTGTGTATGGCAATGGGAGCACAATAGTGACTTTCCTTACCAGAAAACAACTCTTGCTCGTAGGACAAAAAACTGCATGTGATTCAACTCCATTTAGAACTGGAAAATAAACGCTAGCTCGCCTTACAAGAAACACACTCTGCTTTTTAGAAAAGAGCACACTTCTACTCTACTGTGTTTCCTATGGTGTCCGAACAGTGAGCTTGCTCAGAACAGAAGAAATGTGCTTCCTACACACACGGATATATCTAGTTAAATTCTGCTTAAAAAACTGACAAGAACAGTAGCTCCTCTTCAGTCCAATACACTGTACTTGCTGGGAACAGATGCGTGTGCTATTTGCTTTATGTATGACAATGGGAGCGCAATAGTGACTCTTCTTAAGAGAAAACAACTCTTGCTCGTAGGACCAGAAACTGCATGGGATGCAACTCCATTTCTGACTGGAAAACAAACACTAGCTCTCCTTACAAGAAACACACTCTGCTTTTGAGAAAAGAGCACTCTTCTACTCTACTGTGTTTCCTATGGAGTCTGAACAGTGAGCTTGCTCAGAACAAAAGAACTGTGCTTCCTACACACACGGGCCATATCTAATTCAACTCTGCTTAGGAAACTGACAAGAAAAGAGCTCCTCTTCAGTCCAATACACTGTACTTGCTGTGAATAGACGCGAGTGCTATTTGCACTGTGTATGGCAAAGGGAACACAATAATGACTTTCCTTACCAGAAAAAAACTCATGCTCGTAGGACCAAAAAACTGCATGTGTCTCAACTCCTTTTAGGACTGGGAAACAAATGCTAGCTCGCCTTACTAGAAACACACTCTGCTTTTGAGAAAAGAGCACTCTTCTACTCTACTTTTTTTCCTATGGGGTCTGAACAGTGAGCTTGCTCAGAACAAAAGAACTGTGCTTCCCTCATACACGGGCCATATGTAGTTCAACTCTGATTAGGAAACTGACAAGATCAGTAGCTCCTCTTCAGTCCAATACACTGTACTTGCTGGGAACAGACATGAGTGCTATTTGCACTGTGTATGGCAATGGGAGCGCAATAGTGACTTTCCTTACCAGAAAACAACTCTTGCTCGTAAACCAAAAACTGCATGGGATTCAACTCCATTTCGGACTGGGAAACAAACGCTAGCTCACCTTACAAGAAACACACTCTGCTTTTGAGAAAAGAGCACTCTTCTACTCTACTTTGTTTCCTATGGGGTCTGAACAGTGAGCTTGCTCAGAACAAAAGAACTGTGCTTCCTACATACACGGGCCATATCTAGTTCAACTCTGCTTAGGAAATGACAAGAAAAGAGCTCCTCTTCAGTCCAATACACTGTACTTGCTGTGAACAGACGCGAGTGCTATTTGCACTGTGTATGGCAATAGGAGCACAATAGTGACTTTCCTTACCAGAAAACAACTCTTGCTCGTAGGACAAAAAACTGCATGTGATTCAACTCCATTTAGAACTGGAAAATAAACGCTAGCTCGCCTTACAAGAAACACACTCTGCTTTTGAGAAAAGAGCACTCTTCTACTCTACTGTGTTTCCTATGGAGTCTGAACAGTGAGCTTGCTTTGAACAAAAGAACTGTGCTTCCTACATACACGGGCCATATCTAGTTCAACTCTACTTAGGAAACTGACAAGAACAGTAGCTCCTCTTCAGTCCAATACACTGTACTAGCTGGGAACAGACGCGAGTGCTATTTGCACTGTGTATGACAAAGGGAGCACAATAGTGACTTTCCTTACCAGAACACAACTCTTGCTCGTAGGACCGAAAACTGCATGTGATTCAATTCCATTTAGAACTGGGAAATAAACGCTATCTCGCCTTACAAGAAACAGACTCTGCTTTTGAGAAAAGAGCACTCTTCTACTCTACTGTGTTTCCTATATGGCCAGAACAGTGAGATTCTTCAGAACAAAAGAACTGTGCTTCCTACACACACGGGCCATATCTAGTTCAACTCTGCTTAGGAAACTGACAAGAAAAGAGCTCCTCTTCAGTCCAATACACTGTACTTGCTGTGAACAGACGCGAGTGCTTTTTGCACTGTGTATGGCAATGGGAGCACAATAGTGACTTTCCTTACCAGAAAACAACTCTTGTTCGTAGCACAAAAAACAGCATGTGATTTAACTCCATTTAGAACTGGAAAATAAACGCTAGCTCGCCTTACAAGAAACACACTCTGATTTGAGAAAAGAGCACACTTCTACTCTACTGTGTTTCCTATGGGGTCAGAACAGTAAGCTTTCTCAGAACAAAAGAACTGTGCTTCCTACACACACGGGCCATATCTAGTTAAATTCTGCTTAAAAAACTGACAAGAAAAGTAGCTCGTCTTCAGTCCAATACACTGTACTTGCTGGGAACAGACGTGTGTGCTATTTGCCCTGTGTATGACAATGGGAGCACAATAGTGACTCTTCTTACCAGAAAACAACTCTTGCTCGTAGGACCAGAAACTGCATGGGATTCAACTCCATTTCTGACTGGGAAACAAACACTAGCTCTCCTTACAAGAAACACACTCTGCTTTTGAGAAAAGAGCACTCTTCTACTCTACTGGTTTTCCTATGGAGTCTGAACAGTGAGCTTGCTCAGAACAAAAGAACTGTGCTTCCTACACACACGGGACATATCTAGTTCAACTCTGTTTAGGAAACTGACAAGAAAAGAGCTCCTCTTCAGTCCAATACACTGTACTTGCTGTGAACAGACGCGAGTGCTATTTGCACTGTGTATGGCAATGGGAGCACAATAGTGACTTTCCTTACCAGAAAACAACTCTTGCTCGTAGGACAAAAAACTGCATGTGATTCAACTCCATTTAGAACTGGAAAATAAACGCTAGCTCGCCTTACAAGAAACACACTCTGCTTTTGAGAAAAGAGCACACTTCTACTCTACTGTGTTTCCTATGGGGTCTGAACAGTGAGCTTCCTCAGAACAGAAGAAATGTGCTTCCTACACACACGGATATATCTAGTTAAATTCTGCTTAAAAAACTGACAAGAACAGTAGCTCCTCTTCAGTCCAATACACTGTACTTGCTGGGAACAGATGCGTGTGCTATTTGCTTTATGTATGACAATGGGAGCGCAATAGTGACTCTTCTTAAGAGAAAACAACTCTTGCTCGTAGGACCAGAAACTGCATGGGATGCAACTCCATTTCTGACTGGAAAACAAACACTAGCTCTCCTTACAAGAAACACACTCTGCTTTTGAGAAAAGAGCACTCTTCTACTCTACTGTGTTTCCTATGGAGTCTGAACAGTGAGCTTGCTCAGAACAAAAGAACTGTGCTTCCTACACACACGGGCCATATCTAATTCAACTCTGCTTAGGAAACTGACAAGAAAAGAGCTCCTCTTCAGTCCAATACACTGTACTTGCTGTGAATAGACGCGAGTGCTATTTGCACTGTGTATGGCAAAGGGAACACAATAATGACTTTCCTTACCAGAAAAAAACTCATGCTCGTAGGACCAAAAAACTGCATGTGTCTCAACTCCTTTTAGGACTGGGAAACAAATGCTAGCTCGCCTTACTAGAAACACACTCTGCTTTTGAGAAAAGAGCACTCTTCTACTCTACTTTTTTTCCTATGGGGTCTGAACAGTGAGCTTGCTCAGAACAAAAGAACTGTGCTTCCCTCATACACGGGCCATATGTAGTTCAACTCTGATTAGGAAACTGACAAGATCAGTAGCTCCTCTTCAGTCCAATACACTGTACTTGCTGGGAACAGACATGAGTGCTATTTGCACTGTGTATGGCAATGGGAGCACAATAGTGACTTTCCTTACCAGAAAACAACTCTTGCTCGTAAACCAAAAACTGCATGGGATTCAACTCCATTTCGGACTGGGAAACAAACGCTAGCTCACCTTACAAGGAACACACTCTGCTTTTGAGAAAAGAGCACTCTTCTACTCTACTTTGTTTCCTATGGGGTCTGAACAGTGAGCTTGCTCAGAACAAAAGAACTGTGCTTCCTACATACACGGGCCATATCTAGTTCTACTCTGCTTAGGAAATGACAAGAAAAGAGCTCCTCTTCAGTCCAATACACTGTACTTGCTGTGAACAGACGTGAGTGCTATTTGCACTGTGTATGGCAATAGGAGCACAATAGTGACTTTCCTTACCAGAAAACAACTCTTGCTCGTAGGACAAAAAACTGCATGTGATTCAACTCCATTTAGAACTGGAAAATAAACGCTAGCTCGCCTTACAAGAAACACACTCTGCTTTTGAGAAAAGAGCACTCTTCTACTCTACTGTGTTTCCTATGGAGTCTGAACAGTGAGCTTGCTTTGAACAAAAGAACTGTGCTTCCTATATACACAGGCCATATCTAGTTCAACTCTACTTAGGAAACTGACAAGAACAGTAGCTCCTCTTCAGTCCAATACACTGTACTAGCTGGGAACAGACGCGAGTGCTATTTGCACTGTGTATGACAAAGGGAGCACAATAGTGACTTTCCTTACCAGAACACAACTCTTGCTCGTAGGACCGAAAACTGCATGTGATTCAATTCCATTTAGAACTGGGAAATAAACGCTATCTCGCCTTACAAGAAACAGACTCTGCTTTTGAGAAAAGAGCACTCTTCTACTCTACTGTGTTTCCTTAATGGCCAGAACAGTGAGATTCTTCAGAACAAAAGAACTGTGCTTCCTACACACACGGGCCATATCTAGTTCAACTCTGCTTAGGAAACTGACAAGAAAAGAGCTCCTCTTCAGTCCAATACACTGTACTTGCTGTGAACAGACGCGAGTGCTTTTTGCACTGTGTATGGCAATGGGAGCACAATAGTGACTTTCCTTACCAGAAAACAACTCTTGTTCGTAGCACAAAAAACAGCATGTGATTTAACTCCATTTAGAACTGGAAAATAAACGCTAGCTCGCCTTACAAGAAACACACTCTGATTTGAGAAAAGAGCACACTTCTACTCTACTGTGTTTCCTATGGGGTCAGAACAGTAAGCTTTCTCAGAACAAAAGAACTGTGCTTCCTACACACACGGGCCATATCTAGTTAAATTCTGCTTAAAAAACTGACAAGAAAAGTAGCTCGTCTTCAGTCCAATACACTGTACTTGCTGGGAACAGACGTGTGTGCTATTTGCCCTGTGTATGACAATGGGAGCACAATAGTGACTCTTCTTACCAGAAAACAACTCTTGCTCGTAGGACCAGAAACTGCATGGGATTCAACTCCATTTCTGACTGGGAAACAAACACTAGCTCTCCTTACAAGAAACACACTCTGCTTTTGAGAAAAGAGCACTCTTCTACTCTACTGGTTTTCCTATGGAGTCTGAACAGTGAGCTTGCTCAGAACAAAAGAACTGTGCTTCCTACACACACGGGACATATCTAGTTCAACTCTGTTTAGGAAACTGACAAGAAAAGAGCTCCTCTTCAGTCCAATACACTGTACTTGCTGTGAACAGACGCGAGTGCTATTTGCACTGTGTATGGCAATGGGAGCACAATAGTGACTTTCCTTACCAGAAAACAACTCTTGCTCGTAGGACAAAAAACTGCATGTGATTCAACTCCATTTAGAACTGGAAAATAAACGCTAGCTCGCCTTACAAGAAACACACTCTGCTTTTGAGAAAAGAGCACACTTCTACTCTACTGTGTTGTCTATGGGGTCCGAACAGTGAGCTTCCTCAGAACAGAAGAAATGTGCTTCCTACACACACGGATATATCTAGTTAAATTCTGCTTAAAAAACTGACAAGAACAGTAGCTCCTCTTCAGTCCAATACACTGTACTTGCTGGGAACAGATGCGTGTGCTATTTGCTTTATGTATGACAATGGGAGCGCAATAGTGACTCTTCTTAAGAGAAAACAACTCTTGCTCGTAGGACCAGAAACTGCATGGGATGCAACTCCATTTCTGACTGGAAAACAAACACTAGCTCTCCTTACAAGAAACACACTCTGCTTTTGAGAAAAGAGCACTCTTCTACTCTACTGTGTTTCCTATGGAGTCTGAACAGTGAGCTTGCTCAGAACAAAAGAACTGTGCTTCCTACACACACGGGCCATATCTAATTCAACTCTGCTTAGGAAACTGACAAGAAAAGAGCTCCTCTTCAGTCCAATACACTGTACTTGCTGTGAATAGACGCGAGTGCTATTTGCACTGTGTATGGCAAAGGGAACACAATAATGACTTTCCTTACCAGAAAAAAACTCATGCTCGTAGGACCAAAAAACTGCATGTGTCTCAACTCCTTTTAGGACTGGGAAACAAATGCTAGCTCGCCTTACTAGAAACACACTCTGCTTTTGAGAAAAGAGCACTCTTCTACTCTACTTTTTTTCCTATGGGGTCTGAACAGTGAGCTTGCTCAGAACAAAAGAACTGTGCTTCCTACATACACGGGCCATATGTAGTTCAACTCTGCTTAGGAAACTGACAAGATCAGTAGCTCCTCTTCAGTCCAGTACACTGTACTTGCTGGGAACAGACATGAGTGCTATTTGCACTGTGTATGGCAATTGGAGCGCAATAGTGACTTTCCTTACCAGAAAACAACTCTTGCTCGTAAACCAAAAACTGCATGGGATTCAACTCCATTTCGGACTGGGAAACAAACGCTAGCTCACCTTACAAGAAACACACTCTGCTTTTGAGAAAAGAGCACTCTTCTACTTTACTGTGTTTCCTATGGGGTCTGAACAGTGAGCTTGCTCAGAACAAAAGAACTGTGCTTCCTACACACACGGGCCATATCTAGTTCAACTCTGCTTAGGAAACTGACAAGAAAAGAGCTCCTCTTCAGTCCAATACACTGTACTTGCTGTGAACAGACGCGAGTGCTATTTGCACTGTGTTTGGCAATAGGAGCACAATAGTGACTTTCCTTACCAGAAAACAACTCTTGCACGTAGGACAAAAAACTGCATGTGATTCAACTCCATTTAGAACTGGAAAATAAACGCTAGCTCGCCTTACAAGAAACACACTCTGCTTTTGAGAAAAGAGCACTCTTCTACTCTACTGTGTTTCCTATGGAGTCTGAACAGTGAGCTTGCTTTGAACAAAAGAACTGTGCTTCCTACATACACGGGCCATATCTAGTTCAACTCTACTTAGGAAACTGACAAGAACAGTAGCTCCTCTTCAGTCCAATACACTGTACTAGCTGGGAACAGACGCGAGTGCTATTTGCACTGTGTATGGCAAAGGGAGCACAATAGTGACTTTCCTTACCAGAACACAACTCTTGCTCGTAGGACCGAAAACTGCATGTGATTCAACTCCATTTAGAACTGGGAAATAAACACTATCTCGCCTTACAAGAAACAGACTCTGCTTTTGAGAAAAGAGCACTCTTTTACTCTACTGTGTTTCCTATATGGCCAGAACAGTGAGATTCTTCAGAACAAAAGAACTGTGCTTCCTACACACACGGGCCATATCTAGTTCAACTCTGCTTAGGAAACTGACAAGAAAAGAGCTCCTCTTCAGTCCAATACACTGTACTTGCTGTGAACAGACGCGAGTGCTATTTGCACTGTGTATGGCAATGGGAGCACAATAGTGACTTTCCTTACCAGAAAACAACTCTTGTTCGTAGCACAAAAAACAGCATGTGATTTAACTCCATTTAGAACTGGAAAATAAACGCTAGCTCGCCTTACAAGAAACACACTCTGATTTGAGAAAAGAGCACACTTCTACTCTACTGTGTTTCCTATGGGGTCAGAACAGTAAGCTTTCTCAGAACAAAAGAACTGTGCTTCCTACACACACGGGCCATATCTAGTTAAATTCTGCTTAAAAAAACTGACAAGAAAAGTAGCTCGTCTTCAGTCCAATACACTGTACTTGCTGGGAACAGACGTGTGTGCTATTTGCCCTGTGTATGACAATGGGAGCACAATAGTGACTCTTCTTACCAGAAAACAACTCTTGCTCGTAGGACCAGAAACTGCATGGGATTCTACTCCATTTCTGACTGGGAAACAAACACTAGCTCTCCTTACAAGAAACACACTCTGCTTTTGAGAAAAGAGCACTCTTCTACTCTACTGGTTTTCCTATGGAGTCTGAACAGTGAGCTTGCTCAGAACAAAAGAACTGTGCTTCCTACAGACAGGGCCCATATCTAATTCAACTCTGCTTAGGAAACTGACAAGAAAAGAGCTCCTCTTCAGTCCAATACACTGTACTTGCTGTGAATAGACGCGAGTGCTATTTGCACTGTGTATGGCAAAGGGAACGCAATAATGACTTTCCTTACCAGAAAAAAACTCATGCTCTTAGGACCAAAAACTGCATGTGTCTCAACTCCTTTTAGGACTGGGAAACAAATGCTAGCTCGCCTTACAAGAAACACACTCTGCTTTTGCGAAAAGAGCACTCTTCTACTCTACTTTTTTTTCCTATGGGGTCTCAACAGTGAGCTTGCTCAGAACAAAAGAACTGTGCTTCCTACATACACGGGCCATATCTAGTTCAACTCTGCTTAGGAAACTGACAAGATCAGTAGCTCCTCTTCAGTCCAACACACTGTACTTGCTGGGAACAGACATGAGTGCTATTTGCACTGTGTATGGCAAGGGGAGCGCAATAGTGACTTTCCTTACCAGAAAACAACTCTTGCTCGTAGGACAAAAAACTGCATGTGATTCAACTCCATTTAGAACTGGAAAATAAACGCTAGCTCGCCTTACAAGAAACACACTCTGCTTTTTAGAAAAGAGCACACTTCTACTCTACTGTGTTTCCTATGGGGTCCGAACAGTGAGCTTGCTCAGAACAGAAGAAATGTGCTTCCTACACACACGGCCATATCTAGTTAAATTCTGCTTAAAAAACTGACAAGAACAGTAGCTCCTCTTCAGTCCAATACACTATACTTGCTGGGAACAGACACGTGGGCTATTTGCTTTATGTATGACAATGGGAGCGCAATAGTGACTCTTCTTAAGAGAAAACAACTCTTGCTCGTAGGAACAGAAACTTCATGGGATTCAACTCCATTTCTGACTGGAAAACAAACACTAGCTCTCCTTACAAGAAACACACTCTGCTTTTGAGAAAAGAGCACTCTTCTACTCTACTGTGTTTCCTATGGAGTCTGAACAGTGAGCTTGCTCAGAACAAAAGAACTGTGCTTCCTACACACACGGGCCATATCTAATTCAACTCTGCTTAGGAAACTGACAAGAAAAGAGCTCCTATTCAGTCCAATACACTGTACTTGCTGTGAATAGACGCGAGTGCTATTTGCACTGTGTATGGCAAAGGGAACACAATAATGACTTTCCTTACCAGAAAAAAACTCATGCTCGTAGGACCAAAAACTGCATGTGTCTCAACTCCTTTTAGGACTGGGAAACAAATGCTAGCTCGCCTTACAAGAAACACACTCTGCTTTTGAGAAAAGAGCACTCTTCTACTCTACTGTGTTTCCTATGGGGTCCGAACAGTGAGCTTGCTCAGAACAAAAGAACTGTGCTTCCTACACACACGGGACATATCTAGTTCAACTCTGTTTAGGAAACTGACAAGAAAAGAGCTCCTCTTCAGTCCAATACACTGTACTTGCTGTGAACAGACGCGAGTGCTATTTGCACTGTGTATGGCAATGGGAGCACAATAGTGACTTTCCTTACCAGAAAACAACTCTTGCTCGTAGGACAAAAAACTGCATGTGATTCAACTCCATTTAGAACTGGAAAATAAACGCTAGCTCGCCTTACAAGAAACACACTCTGCTTTTTAGAAAAGAGCACACTTCTACTCTACTGTGTTTCCTATGGGGTCCGAACAGTGAGCTTGCTCAGAACAGAAGAAATGTGCTTCCTACACACACGGATATATCTAGTTAAATTCTGCTTAAAAAACTGACAAGAACAGTAGCTCCTCTTCAGTCCAATACACTGTACTTGCTGGGAACAGATGCGTGTGCTATTTGCTTTATGTATGACAATGGGAGCGCAATAGTGACTCTTCTTAAGAGAAAACAACTCTTGCTCGTAGGACCAGAAACTGCATGGGATGCAACTCCATTTCTGACTGGAAAACAAACACTAGCTCTCCTTACAAGAAACACACTCTGCTTTTGAGAAAAGAGCACTCTTCTACTCTACTGTGTTTCCTATGGAGTCTGAACAGTGAGCTTGCTCAGAACAAAAGAACTGTGCTTCTTACACACACGGGCCATATCTAATTCAACTCTGCTTAGGAAACTGACAAGAAAAGAGCTCCTCTTCAGTCCAATACACTGTACTTGCTGTGAATAGACGCGAGTGCTATTTGCACTGTGTATGGCAAAGGGAACACAATAATGACTTTCCTTACCAGAAAAAAACTCATGCTCGTAGGACCAAAAAACTGCATGTGTCTCAACTCCTTTTAGGACTGGGAAACAAATGCTAGCTCGCCTTACTAGAAACACACTCTGCTTTTGAGAAAAGAGCACTCTTCTACTCTACTTTTTTTCCTATGGGGTCTGAACAGTGAGCTTGCTCAGAACAAAAGAACTGTGCTTCCCTCATACACGGGCCATATGTAGTTCAACTCTGATTAGGAAACTGACAAGATCAGTAGCTCCTCTTCAGTCCAATACACTGTACTTGCTGGGAACAGACATGAGTGCTATTTGCACTGTGTATGGCAATGGGAGCGCAATAGTGACTTTCCTTACCAGAAAACAACTCTTGCTCGTAAACCAAAAACTGCATGGGATTCAACTCCATTTCGGACTGGGAAACAAACGCTAGCTCACCTTACAAGAAACACACTCTGCTTTTGAGAAAAGAGCACTCTTCTACTCTACTTTGTTTCCTATGGGGTCTGAACAGTGAGCTTGCTCAGAACAAAAGAACTGTGCTTCCTACATACACGGGCCATATCTAGTTCAACTCTGCTTAGGAAATGACAAGAAAAGAGCTCCTCTTCAGTCCAATACACTGTACTTGCTGTGAACAGACGCGAGTGCTATTTGCACTGTGTATGGCAATAGGAGCACAATAGTGACTTTCCTTACCAGAAAACAACTCTTGCTCGTAGGACAAAAAACTGCATGTGATTCAACTCCATTTAGAACTGGAAAATAAACGCTAGCTCGCCTTACAAGAAACACACTCTGCTTTTGAGAAAAGAGCACTCTTCTACTCTACTGTGTTTCCTATGGAGTCTGAACAGTGAGCTTGCTTTGAGCAAAAGAACTGTGCTTCCTACATACACGGGCCATATCTAGTTCAACTCTACTTAGGAAACTGACAAGAACAGTAGCTCCTCTTCAGTCCAATACACTGTACTAGCTGGGAACAGACGCGAGTGCTATTTGCACTGTGTATGACAAAGGGAGCACAATAGTGACTTTCCTTACCAGAACACAACTCTTGCTCGTAGGACCGAAAACTGCATGTGATTCAATTCCATTTAGAACTGGGAAATAAACGCTATCTCGCCTTACAAGAAACAGACTCTGCTTTTGAGAAAAGAGCACTCTTCTACTCTATTGTGTTTCCTATATGGCCAGAACAGTGAGATTCTTCAGAACAAAAGAACTGTGCTTCCTACACACACGGGCCATATCTAGTTCAACTCTGCTTAGGAAACTGACAAGAAAAGAGCTCCTCTTCAGTCCAATACACTGTACTTGCTGTGAACAGACGCGAGTGCTTTTTGCACTGTGTATGGCAATGGGAGCACAATAGTGACTTTCCTTACCAGAAAACAACTCTTGTTCGTAGCACAAAAAACAGCATGTGATTTAACTCCATTTAGAACTGGAAAATAAACGCTAGCTCGCCTTACAAGAAACACACTCTGATTTGAGAAAAGAGCACACTTCTACTCTACTGTGTTTCCTATGGGGTCCGAACAGTGAGCTTCCTCAGAACAGAAGAAATGTGCTTCCTACACACACGGATATATCTAGTTAAATTCTGCTTAAAAAACTGACAAGAACAGTAGCTCGTCTTCAGTCCAATACACTGTACTTGCTGGGAACAGACGTGTGTGCTATTTGCCCTGTGTATGACAATGGGAGCACAATAGTGACTCTTCTTACCAGAAAACAACTCTTGCTCGTAGGACCAGAAACTGCATGGGATTCTACTCCATTTCTGACTGGGAAACAAACACTAGCTCTCCTTACAAGAAACACACTCTGCTTTTGAGAAAAGAGCACTCTTCTACTCTACTGGTTTTCCTATGGAGTCTGAACAGTGAGCTTGCTCAGAACAAAAGAACTGTGCTTCCTACAGACAGGGCCCATATCTAATTCAACTCTGCTTAGGAAACTGACAAGAAAAGAGCTCCTCTTCAGTCCAATACACTGTACTTGCTGTGAATAGACGCGAGTGCTATTTGCACTGTGTATGGCAAAGGGAACGCAATAATGACTTTCCTTACCAGAAAAAAACTCATGCTCTTAGGACCAAAAACTGCATGTGTCTCAACTCCTTTTAGGACTGGGAAACAAATGCTAGCTCGCCTTACAAGAAACACACTCTGCTTTTGCGAAAAGAGCACTCTTCTACTCTACTTTTTTTTCCTATGGGGTCTCAACAGTGAGCTTGCTCAGAACAAAAGAACTGTGCTTCCTACATACACGGGCCATATCTAGTTCAACTCTGCTTAGGAAACTGACAAGATCAGTAGCTCCTCTTCAGTCCAACACACTGTACTTGCTGGGAACAGACATGAGTGCTATTTGCACTGTGTATGGCAAGGGGAGCGCAATAGTGACTTTCCTTACCAGAAAACAACTCTTGCTCGTAAACCAAAAACTGCATGTTATTCAACTCCATTTAGGACTGGGAAACAAAGGCTAGCTCGCCTTACAAGAAACACACTCTGCTTTTGAGAAAAGAGCACTCTTCTACTCTACTGTGTTTCCTATGGGGTCCGAACAGTGAGCTTGCTCAGAACAAAAGAACTGTGCTTCCTACACACACGGGACATATCTAGTTCAACTCTGTTTAGGAAACTGACAAGAAAAGAGCTCCTCTTCAGTCCAATACACTGTACTTGCTGTGAACAGACGCGAGTGCTATTTGCACTGTGTATGGCAATGGGAGCACAATAGTGACTTTCCTTACCAGAAAACAACTCTTGCTCGTATGACAAAAAACTGCATGTGATTCAACTCCATTTAGAACTGGAAAATAAACTCCATTTAGGACTGGGAAACAAACACTAGCTCGCCTTACAAGAAACACACTCTGATTTTTAGAAAAGAGCACACTTCTACTCTACTGTGTTTCCTATGTGGTCCGAACAGTGAGCTTGCTCAGAACAGAAGAAATGTGCTTCCTACACACACGGCCATATCTAGTTAAATTCTGCTTAAAAAACTGACAAGAACAGTAGCTCCTCTTCAGTCCAATACACTATACTTGCTGGGAACAGACGCGTGTGCTATTTGCTTTATGTATGACAATGGGAGCGCAATAGTGAGTCTTCTTAAGAGAAAACAACTCTTGCTCGTAGGACCAGAAACTGCATGGGATTCAACTCCATTTCTGACTGGAAAACAAACACTAGCTCTCCTTACAAGAAACACACTCTACTTTTGAGAAAAGAGCACTCTACTACTCTACTCTGTTTCCTATGGGGTCCGAACAGTGAGCTTGCTCAGAACAAAAGAACTGTGCTTTCTACACACACGGGCCATATCTAATTCAACTCTGCTTAGGAAACTGACAAGAACAGTAGCTCCTCTTCAGTCCAATACACTGTACTTGCTGGAAACAGACGCGAGTGATATTTGCACTTTGTATGGTAATGGGAACTCAATAGTGACTTTCCTTACCAGAAAACATCTCTTGCTCGTAGGACCGAAAACTGCATGTGCTTCAACTCCATTTAGAACTGGGAAATAAACGCTAGCTTGCCTTAGAAGAAACACACTCTGCTTTTGAAAAAAGAGCACTCTTCTACTCTACTGTTTTTCCTATGGGACCTGAACAGTGAGCTTGCTCAAAACAAAAGAACTGTGCTTCCTACAAACACTGGCCATATCTAGTTCAACTCTGCTTAGGAAACTGACAAGAACAGTAGCTCCTCTTCAGTCCAATACACTGTACTTGCTGGGATCAGAGGCGAGTGCTATTTGCACAGTGTATGGCAATGGGAGCGCAATAGTGATTCCTTACCAAAAAACAACTCTTGCTCGTAGGACCAGAAACTGCATGTGATTCAACTCCATTTCTGACTGGGAAACAAACACTAGCTCGGCTTACAAGAAACAGACTCTGCTTTTGAGAAAAGAGCACTCTTCTACTCTAATGTGTTTCCTATGGGGTCCGAACAGTGAGCTTGCTCAGAACAAAAGAACTGTGCTTCCTACATACACGGGCCATATCTAGTTCAACTCTGCTTAGGAAACTGACAAGAACAGTAGCTCCTCTTCAGTCCAATACACTGTACTTGCTGGGAACAGACGCGAGTGCTATTTGCACTGTGTATGGCAAAGGGAGCACAATAGTGACTTTCCTTACCAGAAAACAACTCTTGCTCATAGGACCAAAAACTGCATGTGTCTCAACTGCTTTTAGGACTGGGAAACAAATGCTAGCTCGCCTTACAAGAAACACACTCTGCTTTTGAGAAAAGAGCACTCTTCTACTCTACTGTGTTTCCTATGGGGTCCGAACAGTGAGCTTGCTCAGAACAAAAGAACTGTGCTTCCTACACACACGGCCATATCTAGATCAATTCTGCTTAGGAACCTGACAAGAACAGTAGATTCTTTTCAGTCCAATACACTTTACATGCTGGGAACAGACGCGAGTGCTATTTGCCCTGTGCATGACAATGGGAGCATAACAGTGACTCTTCTTACCAGAAAACAACTCTTGCTCGTAGGACCAAAAACTGCATGTGATTCAACTCCTTTTAGGACTGGGAAACAAACGCTAGCTCGGCTTACAAGAAACACACTCTGCTTTTGAGAAAAGAGCACTCTTCTACTCTACTGTGTTTCCTATGGAGTCTGAACAGTGAGCTTGCTTTGAACAAAAGAACTGTGCTTCCTACATACACGGGCCATATCTAGTTCAACTATGATTAGGAAACTGACAAGATCAGTAGCTCCTCTTCAGTCCAATACACTGTACTTGCTGGGAACAGACATGAGTGCTATTTGCACTGTGTATGGCAAGGGGAGCTCAATCATGACTTTCCTTACCAGAAAACAACTCTTGGTCGTAAACCAAAAACTGCATGTGATTCAACTCCATTTAGGACTGGGAAACAAACTCTAGCTCGCCTTACAAGAAACACACTCTGCTTTTGAGAAAAGAGCACTCTTCTACTCTACTGTGTTTTCTATGGGGTCCGAACAGTGAGCTTGATCAGAACAAAAGAACTGTGCTTCCTACACACAGGGGCCATATCTAGTTCAACTCTGTTTAGGAAACTGACAAGAAAAGAGCTCCTCTTCAGTCCAATACACTGTACTTGCTGTGAACAGACGCCAGTGCTATTTGCACTGTGTATGGCAATGGGAGCACAATAGTGACTTTCCTTACCAGAAAACAACTCTTGCTCGTAGGACAAAAAACTGCATGTGATTCAACTCCATTTAGAACTGGAAAATAAACGCTAGCTCGCCTTACAAGAAACACACTCTGCTTTTGAGAAAAGTGCACTTTTCTACTCTACTGTGTTTCCTATGGAGTCTGAACAGTGAGCTTGCTTTGAACAAAAGAACTGTGCTTCCTACATACACGGGCCATATCTAGTTCAACTCTACTTAGGAAACTGACAAGAACAGTAGCTCCTCTTCAGTCCAATACAGTGTACTTTCTTGGAACAGACGCGAGTGCTATTTGCACTGTGTATGGCAAAGGGAGCACAATAGTGACTTTCCTTACCAGAACACAACTCTTGCTCGTAGGACCGAAAACTGCATGTGATTCTACTCCATTTAGAACTGGGAAATAAACGCTAGCTCGCCTTACAAGAAACAGACTCTGCTTTTGAGAAAAGAGCACTCTTCTACTCTATTGTGTTTCCTATATGGCCAGAACAGTGAGCTTGCTCAGAACAAAAGAACTGTGCTTCCTACACACAAGGCCATATCAAGATCAATTCTGCTTAGGAACCTGACAAGAACAGTAGATTCTTTTCAGTCCCATACACTTTACATGCTGGGAACAGACGCCAGTGCTATTTGCCCTGTGCATGACAATGGGAGTGTAACAGTGACTCTTCTTACCAGAAAACAACTCTTGCTCGTAGGACCAAAAACTGCATGTGATTCAACTCCTTTTCGGACTGGGAAACAAACCCTAGCTCGCCTTACAAGAAAAACACTCTGCTTTTGAGAAAAGACACTCTTCTACTCTACTGTGTTTCCTATGTGATCCTAACAGTGAGCTTGCTGAGAACAAAAGAACTGTGCTTTCTACACAAAAGGGCCATATATAGTTCAACTCTGCTTAGCAAACTGACAAGGAGAGTAGCTCCTGTTCAGTCCAATACACTGTAAATGCTGGGAACAGTTGCCAGTGCTATTTGCCCTGTGTATGACAATGGGAACGCAATAGTGACTCTTCTTTCTAGAAAACAACTCTTGCTCGTAGGACCAAAAACTGCATGTGATTCAACTCCTTTTAGGACTGGGAAACAAACGCTAGCTCGCCTTACAAGAAACACACTCTGCTTTTGAGAAAAGAGCACTCCTCTACTCTACTTTTTTTCCTATGGGGTCTGAACAGTGAGCTTGCTCAGAACAAAAGAACTGTGCTTCCTACATACACGGGCCATATCTAGTTCATCTCTGCTTAGGAAACTGACAAGATCAGTAGCTCCTCTTCAGTCCAATACACTGTACTTGCTGGGAACAGACATGAGTGCTATTTGCACTGTGGATGGCAATGGGAGCACAATAGTGACTTTCCTTACCAGAAAACAACTCTTGCTCGTAAACCAAAAACTGCATGTGATTCAACTCCATTTAGGACTGGGAAACAAACGCTAGCTCGCCTTACAAGAAACACACTCTGCTTTTGAGAAAAGAGCACTCTTCTACTCTACTGAGTTTCCTATGGTGTCCGAACAGTGAGCTGCTCAGAACAAAAGAACTGTGCTTCCTACACACACGGGCCATATCTAGTTCAACTCTGCTTAGGAAACTGACAAGAAAAATACCTCCTCTTCAGTACAATACACTGTACTTGCTGTGAACAGACGCGAGTGCTATTTGCACTGTGTATGGCAATGGGAGCACAATAGTGACTTTCCTTACCAGAAAACAACTCTTGTTCGTAGGACAAAAAACAGCATGTGATTCAACTCCATTTAGAACTGGGAAATAAACGCAAGCTCGCCTTAGAAGAAACACACTCTGCTTTTGAGAAAAGAGCACACTTCTACTCTACTGTGTTTCCTATGGGGTCAGAACAGTAAGCTTGCTCAGAACAGAAGAACTGTGCTTCCTACACACACAGCCATATCTAGTTAAATTCTGCTTAAAAAACTGACAAGAACAGTAGCTCGTCTTCAGTCCAATCACTGTACTTGCTGGGAACAGACGCGTGTGCTATTTGCCCTGTGTATGACAATGGGAGCACAATAGTGACTCTTCTTACCAGAAAACAACTCTTGCTCGTAGGACCAGAAACTGCATGGGATTCAACTCCATTTCTGACTGGGAAACAAACACTAGCTCTCCTTACAAGAAACACACTCTGCTTTTGAGAAAAGAGCACTCTTCTACTCTACTGTGTTTCCTATGGAGTCTGAACAGTGAGCTTGCTCAGAACAAAAGAACTGTGCTTCCTACATACACGGGCCATATCTAATTCAACTCTGCTTAGGAAACTGACAAGATCAGTAGCTCCTCTTCAGTCCAATACAATGTACTTGCTGTGAATAGACGCTAGTGCTATTTGCACTGTGTATGGCAAAGGGAACGCAAAAATGACTTTCCTTACCAGAAAAAAACTCATGCTCTTAGGACCAAAAACTGCATGTGTCTCAACTCCTTTTAGGACTGGGAAACAAATGCTAGCTCGCCTTACAAGAAACACACTCTGCTTTTGCGAAAAGAGCACTCTTCTACTCTACTTTTTTTCCTATGGGGTCTCAACAGTGAGCTTGCTCAGAACAAAAGAACTGTGCTTCCTACATACACGGGCCATATCTAGTTCAACTCTGCTTAGGAAACTGACAAGATCAGTAGCTCCTCTTCAGTCCAATACACTGTACTTGCTGGGAACTGACGCGTGTGCTATTTGCACTGTGTATGGCAATGTAAGCGCAATAGTTACTTTCCTTACCAGAAAACAACTCTTGCTCGTAGGACCAGAAACTGCATGGGATTCAACTCCATTTCTGACTGGGAAACAAACACTAGCTCTCCTACAAGAAACACACTCTGCTTTTGAGAAAAGGGCACTCTACTACTCTACTGTGTTTCCTATGGGGTCCGAACAGTGAGCTTGCTCAGAACAAAAGAACTGTGCTTTCTACACACACGCGCCATATCTAATTCAACTCTGCTTAGGAAACTGACAAGAACAGTAGCTCCTCTTCAGTCCAATACACTGTACTTGCTGGGAACAGACGCGAGTGATATTTGCACTGTTATGGTAATGGGAACTCAATAGTGACTTTCCTTACCAGAACACAACTCTTGCTCGTAGGACCGAAAACTGCATGTGCTTCAACTCCATTTAGAACTGGGAAATAAACGCTAGATCGCCTTAGAAGAAACACACTGTGCTTTTGAGAAAAGAGCACTCTTCTACTCTACTGTTTTTCCTATGGGACCAGAACAGTGAGCTTGCTCAAAACAAAAGAACTGTGCTTCCTACACACACTGGCCATATCTAGTTCAACTCTGCTTAGGAAACTGACAAGAACAGTAGCTCCTCTTCAGTCCAATACACTGTACTTGCTGGGAACAGACGCGAGTGCTATTTGCACAGTGTATGGCAATGGGAGCGCAATAGTGATTCCTTACAAGAAAACAACTCTTGCTCGTAGGACCAGAAACTGCATGTGATTCAACTCCATTTCTGACTGGGAAACAAACACTAGCTCGGCTTACAAGAAACAGACTCTGCTTTTGAGAAAAGAGCACTCTTCTACTCTACACTGTTTCCTATGGAACCAGAACAGTGAGCTTGCTCAGAACAAAAGAACTGTGCTTCCTACATACACGGGCCATATCTAGTTCATCTCTGCTTAGGAAACTGACAAGAACAGTAGCTCCTCTTCAGTCCAATACACTGTACTTGCTGGGAACAGACGCGAGTGCTATTTGCACTGTGTATGGCAAAGGGAGTGCAATAGTGACTTTCCTTACCAGAAAACAACTCTTGCTCATAGGACCAAAAACTGCATGTGTCTCAACTGCTTTCAGGACTGGGAAACAAATGCTAGCTCGCCTTACAAGAAACACACTCTGCTTTTGAGAAAAGAGCACTCTTCTACTCTTCTGTGTTTCCTATGTGGTCCGAACAGTGAGCTTGCTCAGAACAAAAGAACTGTGCTTCCTACACACACGGGCCATATCTAATTCAACTCTGCTTAGGAAACTGACAAGAACAGTAGCTCCTCTTCAGTCCAATACACTGTACTTGCTGGGAACAGACGCGAGTGCTATTTGCACTGTGTATGGTAATGGGAACTAAATAGTGACTTTCCTTACCAGAAAATACTCTTGCTCTTAGGACCGAAAACTGCATGTGATTCAACTCCATTTAGGACTGGGAAACAAACGCTAGCTCGCCTTACAAGAAACACACTCTGCTTTTTAGGAAAGAGCACTCTTCTACTCTAAGGTGTTTCCTATGGCGTCCGAACAGTGAGCTTGCTCAGAACAAAAGAACTGTGCTTCCTACACACACAGTCCTTATCTAGTTCAACTCTGCTTAGGAAACTGACAAGAATAATACCTCCTCTTCAGTACAATACACTGTACTTGCTGGAATCAGACGCGAGTGCTCTTTGCACTGTTCATGGCAATGGGAGCACAATAGTGACTCTTCTTACCAGAAAACAACTATTGCTTGTAGGACCAGAAACTGCATGTGATTCAAATCCATTTAGCACAGGGAAACAAACGCTAGCTCGCCTTACAAGAAACATACTATGCTTTTGAGAAAAGAGCACTCTTCTACTCTACGGTGTTTCCTATGGGGTCCGAACATCGAGCTTGCTCAGAACAAAAGAATTGTGCTTCCTACACACACGGGCCATATATAGTTTAACTCTGCTTAGGAAACTGACAAGAACAGTAGCTCCTCTTCAGTCCAATACACTGTACTTGCTGGGAACAGACAGGAGTGCTATTTGCACTGTGTGTCAATGGGAGCACAATAGTGACTTTCCTTACCAGAAAACAACTCTTACTCGTGGGACAAACAATTGCATGTGATTCAACTCCATTTAGGACTGGAAAACAAACGCTAGCTCGCCTTACAAGAAACACACTCTACTTTTGAGAAAAGAACACTCTTCTACTCTGCTGTGTTTCCTATAGGGCCAAAACAGTGAGCTTGCTCAGAACAAAATAATGTGCTTCCTTAACACAGGGCCATATCTAGTTCAATTCTGCTTAGGAAACTGACAAGAACAGTAGATCCCCTTCAGTCCAATACACTGTACATGCTGGGAACAGACGCCAGTGCTATTTGCACTGTGTATGACAATGGGAGCACAATAGTGACTCTTCTTACCAGAAAACAGCTCTTGCTCGTAGGACCAGAAACTGCATGGGATTCAACTCCATTTAGGACTGGGAAACAAACGTTAGCTCTCCTTATAAGAAACACACTCTGCTTTTGAGAAAAGAGCACTATTCTACTGTAATGTGTTTCCTATATGGCCAGAACAGTGAGCTTGCTCAGAACAAAAGAACTGTGTTTCCTACACACACAGCCATATCTAGTTCAACTCTGCTTAGCAAACTGACAGGAACAGTAGATCCTCTTCAGTCCAATACAGTGTACATGCTGGGAACAGACGCCAGTGCTATTTGCCCTTTGTATGACAATATGAGCGCAATAGTGACTCTTCTTACCAGAAAACAACTCTTGCTCGTAGGACCAGAAACTGCATGTGATTCAACTCCATTTAGGACTGGGAAACAAACGCTAGCTTGCCTTACAAGAAACACACTCTGCTTTTGAGAAAAGAGCAGTATTCTACTCTAATGTGTTTCCTATAGGGCCAGAACATTGAGCTTGCTGAGAACAAAAGAACTGTGCTTCCTACACACACGGGCAATATCTTGTTCAACTCTGCTTAGGAATCTGACAAGAACAGTAGCTCCTTTTTAGTCCAATACACTGTACTTGCTGGAAAAAGACACGTGTGCTATTTGCACTGTGTATGAGAAAGGGAGTGAATAGTGACTTTCCTTACCAGAAAACAACTCTTGCTCGTGGGACAAAAAACTGCATGAGATTCAACTCCATTTAGGACTGGGAAACAAACGTAACCTCTCCTTACAAGAAACACCCTCGGCTTTTGAGAAAAGAGCACTCTTCTACTCTACTGTTTTTCCTATAGGGCCAAAACAGTGAGCTTGCTCAGAACAAAAGAACTGTGCTTCATACACACACGGCCATATCTAGTTCAATTCTGCTTAGGAAACTGACAAGAACAGTAGATCCTCTTCAGTCCAATACACTGGACATGCGGGGAACAGACGCCAGTGCTATTTGCCCTGTGTATGACAATGGGAGCGCAATAGTGACTCTTCTTACCAGAAAACAACTCTTGCTCGTAGGATCAGAAACTGCATGTGATTCAACTCCATTTAGGACTGGGAAACAAACGCTAGCTCGCCTTACAAGAAACACACTCTGCTTTTGTGAAAAGAGCACTCTTCTACTCTACTGTGTTTCCTATGGGGTCCGAACAGTGAGCTTGCTCAAAACAAAAGAACTGTGCTTCCTACACACACGGGCCATATCTAGTTCAACTCTGCTTAGGAAACTGACAAGAAAAGAGCTCCTCTTCAGTCCAATACTCTGTACTTGCTGGGAACAGACGCGAGTGCTATTTGTACTGTGTATGGCAATGGGAGCGCATAGTAACTCTTCTTTCCAGAAAACAACTCTTGCTCATAGGACCAGAAACTGCATGGGATTCAACTCCATTTAGGACTGGGAAACGAACGCTAGCTTGCTTTACAATAAACACGCTCTGCTTTTGAGAAAAGTGCACTCTTCTACTCTACTGTGTTTCCTAAGGGACCAGAACAGTGAGCTTGCTCAGAACAAAAGAATTGTGCTTCCTACACACACGGCCATATCTAGTATAATTCTGCTTAGGAAACTGACAAGAACAGTAGATCCTCTTCAGTCCAATACACTGTACATGCTGGGAACAGACGCCAGTGCTATTGGCCCTGTGTATGACAATGGGAGTGCAATACTGACTCTTCTTACCAGAAAAAACTCGTGCTCCTAGAATCAGAAACTGCATGTGATTCAACTCCATTTGGACTGGGAAACAAACGTTAGCTCGCCTTACAAGAAACACACTCTGCTTTTAGGAAAAGGGCACTATTCTACTCTACTGTGTTTCCTATGAGGTCCGAACAGTGAGCTTGCTCAGAACAAAAGAACTGTGCTTCCTACACACACGGGCCATATCTAGTTCAACTCTGCTTAGGAAACTGACAAGAACAGTAGCTCCTCTTCAGTGCAATATACTGTACTTGCTGGGAACAGACGCGAGGGCTATTTGCACTGTGTATGGCAATGGGAGCGCAATAGTGACTTTCCTTACCAGAAAAAAACTCTTTCTTGTAGGAACAAAAACTGCATGTGATTCAACTCCATTTAGGACTGGGAAACAAACGCTAGCTCGCCTTACAAGAAACACACTCTGCTTTTGAGAAATGATCACTCTTCTACTCTACTGTGTTTCCTATAGGGCCAAAACAGTGAGCTTGCTCAGAACAAAAGAACTGTGCTTCCTACACACACGGGCCATATCTAGTTCAATTCTGTTTAGGAAACTGACAAGAACAGTAGATCCTCTTCAGTCCAATACAATGTACATGCTGGGAAAAGATGCCAGTGCTATTTGCCCTGTGAATGACAATGGGAGTGCAATAGTGACTCTTCTTACCAGAAAACAACTCTTGCTCGTAGGACCAGAAACTGCATGAGATTCAACTCCATTTAGGACTGGGAAACAAACGCTAGCTCGCCTTACAAGAAACACACTCTGCTTTTGAGAAAAGAGCATTCTTCTACTCTACACTGTTTCCTATAGGGTCCGAACAGTGAGCTTGCTCAGAACAAAAGAACTGTGCTTCCTATGTACACGGGCCATATCTAGTTTAACTCTGCTTAGGAAACTGACAAGAACAGTAGCTCCTCTTCAGTCCAATGCACTGTACTTGCTGGGAACAGACGCGAGTGCTATTTGCACTGTGTATGGCAATGGGAGCGCAATAGTGACTTTCCTTACCAGAAAACAACTCTTGCTCGTAAACCAAAAACTGCATGTGATTCAACTCCATTTAGGACTGGGAAACAAACGCTAGCTCGCCTTACAAGAAACACACTCTGCTTTTGAGAAAAGAGCACTCTTCTACTCTACTGTGTTTCCTATGGGGTCCGAACAGTGAGCTTGCTCAGAACAAAAGAACTGTGCTTCCTACACATACGGGCCATATCTAGTTCAACTCTGCTTAGGAAACTGACGAGAAAAGAGCTCTTCTTCAGTCCAATACACTGTACTTGCTGTGAACAGACGTGAGTGCTATTTGCACTGTGTATGTCAATGGGAGCACAATATTGACTTTCCTTACCAGAAAACAACTCTTGCTCATAAGAAAAAAAACTGCATGTGATTCAACTCCATTTAGAACTGGAAAATAAACGCTAGCTGGCCTTACAAGAAACACACTCTGCTTTTGAGAAAAGAGCACACTTCTACTCTACTGTGTTTCCTATGGGGTCCGAACAGTGAGCTTGCTTAGAACAGAAGAACTGTGCTTCCTACACACACGGCCATATCTAGTTAAATTCTGCTTAAAAAACTGACAAGAACAGTAGCTCCTCTTCAGTCCAATACACTGTACTTGCTGGGAACAGACGCGTGTGCTATTTGCTTTATGTATGACAATGGGAGCGCAATAGTGACTCTTCTTAAGAGAAAACAACTCTTGCTCGTAGGACCAGAAACTGCATGGGATTCAACTCCATTTATGACTGGAAAACAAACACTAGCTCTCCTTACAAGAAACACACTCTGCTTTTGAGAAAAGAGCACTCTTCTACTCTACTGTGTTTCCTATGGAGTCTGAACAGTGAGCTTGCTCAGAACAAAAGAACTGTGCTTCCTACACACACGGGCCATATCTAATTCAACTCTGCTTAGGAAACTGACAAGAAAAGAGCTCCTCTTCAGTCCAATACACTGTACTTGCTGTGAATAGACGCGAGTGCTATTTGCACTGTGTATGGCAAAGGGAACACAACAATTACTTTCCTTACCAGAAAAAAACTCATGCTCGTAGGACCAAAAACTGCATGTGTCTCAACTCCTTTTAGGACTGGGAAACAAATGCTAGCTCGCCTTACAAGAAACACACTCTGCTTGTGACAAAAGAGCACTCTTTTATTGTACTGTGTTTCCTAAGTTTTCCGAACAGTGAGCTTGTTCAGAACAAAAGAACTGTGCTTCCTACACATACGGGCCATATCTAGTTCAACTCTGCTTAGGAAACTGACAAGATCAGTAGCTCCCGTTCAGTCCAATACACTGTACTTGCTAGGAACTGACGCGTCTGCTATTTGCACTGTGTATGGCAATGTTATCGCAATAGTTACTTTCCTTACCAGAAAACAACTCTTGCTCGTAGGACCAGAAACTGCATGGGATTCAACTCCATTTCTGACTGGGAAACAAACACTAGCTCTCCTTACAAGAAACACACTCTGCTTTTGAGAAAAGAGCACTCTACTACTCTACTGTGTTTCCTATGGGTTCCGAACAGTGAGCTTGCTCAGAACAAAAGAACTGTGCTTTCTACAGACACGGGCCATATCTAATTCAACTCTGCTTAGGAAACTGACAACAACAGTAGCTCCTCTTCAGTCCAATACACTGTACTTGCTGGGAACAGAGGCGAGTGATATTTGCACTGTGTATGGTAATGGGAACTCAATAGTGACTTTCCTTACCATAACACAAGTCTTGCTCATAGGACCGAAAACTGCATGTGCTTCAACTCCATTTAGAACTGGGAAATAACTGCTAGCTCGCCTGAGAAGAAACACACTCTGCTTTTGAGAAAAGAGCACTCTTCTACTCTACTGTTTTTCCTATGGGACCAGAACAGTGAGCTTGCTCAAAACAAAATAACTGTGCTTCCTACACACACTGGCCATATCTAGTTCAACTCTGCTTAGGAAACTGACAAGAACAGTAGCTCCTCGTCAGTCCAATACACTGTACTTGCTGGGAACAGGCGTGAGTGCTATTTGCACAGTGTATGGCAATGGGAGCGCAATAGTGATTCCTTACCAGAAAACAACTCTTGCTCGTAGGACCAGAAACTGCATGTGATTCAACTCCATTTCTGACTGGGAAACAAACGCTAGCTCGGCTTACAAGAAACAGACTCTGCTTTTGAGAAAAGAGCACTCTTCTACTCTACACTGTTTCCTATGGGGTCCGAACAGTGAGCTTGCTCAGAACAAAAGAACTGTGCTTCCTACATACACGGGCCATATCTAGTTCAACTCTGCTTAGGAAACTGACAAGAACAGTAGCTCCTCTTCAGTCCAATACACTGTACTTGCTGGGAACAGACGCGAGTGCTATTTGCACTGTGTATGGCAAAGGGAGCGCAATAGTGACTTTCCTTACCAGAAAACAACTCTTGCTCATAGGAACAAAAACTGCATGTGTCTCAACTGCTTTTAGGACTGGGAAACAAATGCTAGCTCGGCTTACAAGAAACACACTCTGCTTTTGAGAAAAGAGCACTCTTCTGCTCTACTGTGTTTCCTATGGGGTCCGAACAGTGAGCTTGCTCAGAACAAAAGAACTGTGATTCCTACACACACGGGCCATATCTAATTCAACTCTGCTTAGGAAACTGACAAGAACAGTAGCTCCTCTTCAGTCCAATACACTGTACTTGCTGAGAACAGACGCGAGTGCTATTTGCACTGTGTATGGTAATGGGAACTAAATAGTGACTTTCCTTACCAGAAAATACTCTTGCTCGTAGGACCGAAAACTGTATGTGATTCAACTCCATTTATTACTGGGAAATAAACGCTAGATCACCTTACAAGAAACACACTCTGCTTTTGAGAAAAGAGCACTCTTCTACTCTACTGTTTTTCCTTTGGGACAAGAACATTGAGCTTGCTCAGAACAAAAGAACTGTGCTTCCTACACACACGGCCATATCTAATTCAACTCTGCTTAGGAAACTGACAAGAAAAGACCTCCTCTTCAGTCCAATACACTGTACTTGCTGTGAACAGACGCGAGTGCTACTTGCACTGTGTATGGCAATGGGAGCGCAATAGTGACTCTTCTTACCAGAAAACAACATTTGCTCGTAGGACCAGAAACTGCATGTGATTCAATTCCATTTAGGACTGGGAAACAAACACTAGCTCTCCTTACAAGAAACACACTCTGCTTTTGAGAAAAGAGCACTCTTTACTCTACTGTTTTTCCTATGGGTTCCGAACAGTGAGCTTGCTCAGAAAAAAAGAACTGTGCTTCCTGCACACACGGGCCATATCTAGTTCAAATATGCTTAGGAAACTGACAAGAACAGTAGCTCCTCTTCAGTCCAATACTCTGTACTTGCTGGGAACAGACGCGAGTGCTATTTGTACTGTGTATGGCAATGGGAGCGCATAGTAACTCTTCTTTCCAGAAAACAACTCTTGCTCATAGGACCAGAAACTGCATGGGATTCAACTCCATTTAGGACTGGGAAACAAACGCTAGCTCGCTTTACAATAAACACACTCTGCTTTTGAGAAAAGTGCACTCTTCTACTCTACTGTGTTTCCTAAGGGACCAGAACAGTGAGCTTGCTCAGAACAAAAGAACTGTGCTTCCTACACACACAGCCATATCTAGTTCAACTCTGCTTAGGAAACTGACAAGAACAGTAGATCCTCTTCAGTCCAATACAGTGTACATGCTGGGAACAGACGCCAGTGCTATTTGCCCTGTGTATGACAATGGGAGCGCAATAGTGACTCTTCTTACCAGAAAACAACACTTGCTCGTAGGACCAGAAACTGCATGTGATTCAACTTCATTTAGGACTGGGAAACAAACGCTAGCTTGCCTTACAAGAAACACACTCTGCTTTTGAGAAAAGAGCAGTATTCTAATCTAATGTGTTTCCTATAGTGCCAGAACATTGAGCTTGCTCAGAACAAAAGAACTCTGCTTCCTACACACACGGGCAATATCTAGTTCAACTCTGCTTAGGAATCTGACAAGAACAGTAGCTCCTCTTTAGTCCAATACATTGTACTTCCTGGGAAAAGACACGTGTGCTATTTGTACTGTGTATGAGAAAGGGAGTGAATAGTGACTTTCCTTACCAGAAAACAACTCTTGCTCGTGGGACCAAAAACTGCATGTGATTCAACTCCATTTAGGACTGGGAAACAAACGTAACCTCTCCTTAAAAGAAACACCCTCGGCTTTTGAGAAAAGAGCACTCTTCTACTCTACTGTGTTTCCTATAGGGCCAAAAGAGTGAGCTTGCTCAGAACAAAAGAACTGTGATTCATACACACACGGCCATATCTAGTTCAATTCTGCTTAGGAAACTGACAAGAACAGTAGATCCTCTTCAGTCCAATACACTGTACATGCTGGGAACAGACGCCAGTGCTATTTGCCCTGTGTATGACAAAGGGAGCGCAATAGTGACTCTTCATACCAGAAAACAACTCTTGCTCGTAGGACCAGAAACTGCAAGTGATTCAACTCCATTTAGGACTGGGAAACAAACACTAGCTCGCCTTACAATAAACACACTCTGCTTTTGATAAAAGAGCACTCTTCTACTCTACTGTGTTTCCTATGGGGTCCGAACACTCAGCTTGCTCAGAACAAAAGAACGGTGCTTCCTACACACACGGGCATATCTAATTCATCTCTGCTTAGGAGACTGACAAGAACAGTATATCCTCTTCAGTCCAATACACTGTACATGCTGGGAACAGACGCCAGTGCTATTTGCCCTGTGTATGACAATGGGAGCGCAATAGTGACTCTTCTTACCAGAAAACAACTCTTGCTCGTTGGACCAGAAACTGCATGTGATTCAAATCCATTTAGGACAGGGAAACAAACGCTAGCTCGCCTTACAAGAAACACACTATGCTTTTGAGAAAAGGGCACTCTTCTACTCTACGGTGTTTCCTATGGGGTCCGAACAGCGAGCTTGCTCAGAACAAAAGAACTGTGCTTCCTACACACACGGGCCATATCTAGTTCAACTCTGCTTAGGAAACTGACAAGAAAAGAGCTCCTCTTCAGTCCAATACACTGTACTTGCTGGGAAAAGATGCGAGTGCTATTTGCACTGTGTATGGCAATGGGAGCACAATAGTGACTTTCCTTATAAGAAAACAACTATTACTCGTGGGACAAACTACTGCATGTGATTCAACTCCATTTAGGACTGGAAAACAAACGCTAGCTCGCCTTACAAGAAACACACTCTACTTTTGAGAAAAGAACACTCTTCTACTCTGCTGTGTTTCCTATAGGGCCAAAACAGTGAGCTTGCTCAGAACAAAAAAACTGTGCTTCCTACACACAGGGCCATATCTAGTTCAATTCTGCTTAGGAAACTGACAAGAACAGTAGATCCCCTTCAGTCCAATACACTGTACATGCTGGGAACAGACGCCAGTGCTATTTGCACTGTGTATGACAATGGGAGCACATTGTGACTCTTCTTACCAGAAAACAGCTCTTGCTCATAGGACCAGAAACTGCATGTGATTCAACTCCATTTAGGACTGGGAAACAAACGCAAGCTCTCCTTACAAGAAACACATTCTGCTTTTTAGAAAAGAGCACTCTTCTACTCTAATGTGTTTCCTATGGGGTCCAAAAAGTGAGCTTGCTCAGAAAAAAAGAACTGTGCTTCCTGCACACACGGGCCATATCTACTTCAACTCTGCTTAGGAATCTGACAAGAACAGTAGCTCCTCTTCAGTCCAATACACACTACTTGCTGGGAACAGACGCGAGTGCTATTTGCAGTGTGTATGGCAATGGGAGCGCAATAGTGACTCTTCTTACCAGAAAACAACTCTTGCTCATAGGACGAAAAACTGCATGGGATTCAACTACATTTAGGACTGGGAAACAAACGCTAGCTCGATTTACAAGAAACACACTCTGCTTTTGAGAAAAGAGCACTCTTCTACTCTAATGTGTTTCCTATGGGGTCCGAACAGTGAGCTTGCTCAGAACAAAAGAACTGTGCTTCCTACACACACGGGCTATATCTAGTTCAACTCTGCTTAGGAAACTGACAAGAACAATACCTCTTCTTCAGTACAATACACTGTACTTGTTGAGATCAGACGCGAGTGCTCTTTGCACAGTGCATGGCAATGGGAGCACAATAGGGACTTTCCTTACCAGAAAGCAACTCTTGCTCGTGGGACCAACAACTGCATGTGATTCAACTCCATTTAGGACTGGAAAACAAAGGCTAGCTCGCCTTACAAGCAACACACTCTGCTTTTGAGAAAAGAGCACTCTTCTACTCTACTGTTTTTCCTACAGGGCCAGAACAGTGAGCTTGCTCAGAACAAAAGAACTGTGCTTCCTACACACACGGCCATATCTAGTTCAATTCTTCTTAGGAAACTGACAAGAACAGTAGATCCTCTTCAGTCCAATACACTGTACATGCTGGGAACAGACAACAGTGCTATTTGCTTATTGTATGACAATGGGAGCACAATAGTGACTCTTCTTACCAGAAAACAACTATTGCTCGTAGGACCATAAACTGCATGTGATTCAACTCCATTTAGGACTGGGAAACAAACGCTAGCTCGCCTTACAAGAAACAAACTCTGCTTTTTAGGAAAGAGCACTCTTCTACTCTAATGTGTTTCCTATGGGGTCCGAAGAGTGAGCATGCTCAGAACAAAAGAACTGTGCTTCTTACACACACGGGCATATCTAGTTCAATTCTGCTTAGGAAACTGACAAGAACAGTAGATCCTCTTCAGTCCAATATACTGTACATGCCGGGAACAGACGACAGTGCTATTTGCTTTTTGTATGACAATGGGAGCACAATAGTGACTCTTCTTACCAGAAAACAACTATTGCTCGTAGGACCAGAAACTGCATGTGATTCAACTCCATTTATGACTGGGAAACAAACGCTAGCTCGCCTTACAAGAAACACACTCTGCTTTTTAGGAAAGAGCACTCTTCTACTCTAATGTGTTTCCTATGGGGTCCGAACAGTGAGCTTGCTCAGAACAAAAGAACTGTGCTTCCTACACACACAGTCCATATCTAGTTCAACTCTGCTTAGGAAACTGAGAAGAACAATACCTCCTCTTCAGTACAATACACTGTACTGGCTGGGATCAGACGCGAGTGCTCTTTGCACTGTGCAAGGCAATGGGAGCACAATAGTGACTCTTCTTACCAGAAAACAACTATTGCTCGTAGGACCAGAAACTGCATGTGATTCAAATCCATTTAGGACAGGGAAACAAACGCTAGTTCGCCTTACAAGAAACACACTATGCTTTTGAGAAAAGAGCACTCTTCTACTCTACTGTGTTTCCTATGGGGTCCGAACAGCGAGCTTGCTCAGAACAAAAGAATTGTGCTTCCTACACACACGGGCCATATATAGTTTAACTCTGCTTAGGAACTGACAAGAACAGTAGCTCCTCTTCAGTCCAATACACTGTACTTGCTGGGAACAGATAGGAGTGCTATTTGCACTGTGTGACAATGGGAGCACAATAGTGACTTTCCTTACCAGAAAACAACTCTTACTCGTGGGACAAACAATTGCATGTGATTCAACTCCATTTTGGACTGGAAAACAAACGCTAGCTCGCCTTACAAGAAACACACTCTACTTTTGAGAAAAGAACACTCTTCTACTCTGCTGTGTTTCCTATAGGGCCAAAACAGTGAGCTTGCTCAGAACAAAAAAACTGTGCTTCCTACACACAGGGCCATATCTAGTTCAATTCTGCTTAGGAAACTGACAAGAACAGTAGATCCCCTTCAGTCCAATACACTGTACATGCTGGGAACAGACGCCAGTGCTATTTGCACTGTGTATGAAAATGGGAGCACATTGTGACTCTTCTTACCAGAAAACAGCTCTTGCTCATAGGACCAGAAACTGCATGTGATTCAACTCCATTTAGGACTGGGAAACAAACGCAAGCTCTCCTTACAAGAAACACATTCTGCTTTTTAGAAAAGAGCACTCTTCTACTCTAATGTGTTTCCTATGGGGTCCAAAAAGTGAGCTTGCTCAGAAAAAAAGAACTGTGCTTCCTGCACACACGGGCCATATCTACTTCAACTCTGCTTAGGAATCTGACAAGAACAGTAGCTCCTCTTCAGTCCAATACACATTACTTGCTGGGAACAGACGCGAGTGCTATTTGCAGTGTGTATGGCAATGGGAGCGCAATAGTGACTCTTCTTACCAGAAAACAACTCTTGCTCATAGGACGAAAAACTGCATGGGATTCAACTACATTTAGGACTGGGAAACAAACGCTAGCTCGCCTTACAAGAAACACACTCTGCTTTTGAGAAAAGAGCACTCTTCTACTCTAATGTGTTTCCTATGGGGTCCGAACAGTGAGCTTGCTCAGAACAAAAGAACTGTGCTTCCTACACACACGGGCTATATCTAGTTCAACTCTGCTTAGGAAACTGACAAGAACAATACCTCCTCTTCAGTACAATACACTGTACTTGTTGAGATCAGACGCGAGTGCTCTTTGCACAGTGCATGGCAATGGGAGCACAATAGGGACTTTCCTTACCAGAAAGCAACTCTTGCTCGTGGGACCAACAACTGCATGTGATTCAACTCCATTTAGGACTGGAAAACAAAGGCTAGCTCGCCTTACAAGCAACACACTCTGCTTTTGAGAAAAGAGCACTCTTCTACTCTACTGTTTTTCCTACAGGGCCAGAACAGTGAGCTTGCTCAGAACAAAAGAACTGTGCTTCCTACACACACGGCCATATCTAGTTCAATTCTTCTTAGGAAACTGACAAGAACAGTAGATCCTCTTCAGTCCAATACACTGTACATGCTGGGAACAGACAACAGTGCTATTTGCTTATTGTATGACAATGGGAGCACAATAGTGACTCTTCTTACCAGAAAACAACTATTGCTCGTAGGACCATAAACTGCATGTGATTCAACTCCATTTAGGACTGGGAAACAAACGCTAGCTCGCCTTACAAGAAACAAACTCTGCTTTTTAGGAAAGAGCACTCTTCTACTCTAATGTGTTTCCTATGGGGTCCGAAGAGTGAGCATGCTCAGAACAAAAGAACTGTGCTTCTTACACACACGGGCATATCTAGTTCAATTCTGCTTAGGAAACTGACAAGAACAGTAGATCCTCTTCAGTCCAATATACTGTACATGCCGGGAACAGACGACAGTGCTATTTGCTTTTTGTATGACAATGGGAGCACAATAGTGACTCTTCTTACCAGAAAACAACTATTGCTCGTAGGACCAGAAACTGCATGTGATTCAACTCCATTTATGACTGGGAAACAAACGCTAGCTCGCCTTACAAGAAACACACTCTGCTTTTTAGGAAAGAGCACTCTTCTACTCTAATGTGTTTCCTATGGGGTCCGAACAGTGAGCTTGCTCAGAACAAAAGAACTGTGCTTCCTACACACACAGTCCATATCTAGTTCAACTCTGCTTAGGAAACTGAGAAGAACAATACCTCCTCTTCAGTACAATACACTGTACTGGCTGGGATCAGACGCGAGTGCTCTTTGCACTGTGCAAGGCAATGGGAGCACAATAGTGACTCTTCTTACCAGAAAACAACTATTGCTCGTAGGACCAGAAACTGCATGTGATTCAAATCCATTTAGGACAGGGAAACAAACGCTAGTTCGCCTTACAAGAAACACACTATGCTTTTGAGAAAAGAGCACTCTTCTACTCTACTGTGTTTCCTATGGGGTCCGAACAGCGAGCTTGCTCAGAACAAAAGAATTGTGCTTCCTACACACACGGGCCATATATAGTTTAACTCTGCTTAGGAACTGACAAGAACAGTAGCTCCTCTTCAGTCCAATACACTGTACTTGCTGGGAACAGATAGGAGTGCTATTTGCACTGTGTGACAATGGGAGCACAATAGTGACTTTCCTTACCAGAAAACAACTCTTACTCGTGGGACAAACAATTGCATGTGATTCAACTCCATTTTGGACTGGAAAACAAACGCTAGCTCGCCTTACAAGAAACACACTCTACTTTTGAGAAAAGAACACTCTTCTACTCTGCTGTGTTTCCTATAGGGCCAAAACAGTGAGCTTGCTCAGAACAAAATAATGTGTTTCCTACACACAGGGCCATATCTAGTTCAATTCTGCTGAGGAAAGTGACAAGAACAGTAGATCCCCTTCAGTCCAATACACTGTACATGCTGGGAACAGACGCCAGTGCTATTTGCACTGTGTACGACAATGGGAGCACAATAGTGACTCTTCTTACCAGAAAACAGCTCTTGGTCGTAGGACCAGAAAATGCATGGGATTCAACTCCATTTAGGACTGGGAAACAAACGCTAGCTCGCCTTACAAGAAACACACTATGCTTTTGAGAAAAGGGCACTCTTCTACTCTACGGTGTTTCCTATCGGGTCCGAACAGCGAGCTTGCACCGAACAAAAGAACTGTGCTTCCTACACACACGGGCCATATCTAGTTCAACTATGCTTAGGAAACTGACAAGAACAGTAGCTCCTCTTCAGTCCAATACACTGTAATTGATGGGAACAGACGCGAGTCCTATTTGCACTGTGTGTGGCAATGGGAGCACAATAGTGTCTCTTCTTACCAGAAAACAACTCTTGCTCGTTGGACTAGAAACTGCATGTGATTCCAATCCATTTAGGACAGGGAAACAAACGCTAGCTCGCCTTACAAGAAACACACTATGCTTTTGAAAAAAGGGCACTCTTCTACTCTACGGTGTTTCCTATTGAGTCCGAACAGCGAGCTTTCTCAGAACAAAAGAACTGTGCTTCCTACACACACGGGCCATATCTAGTTCAACTCTGCTTAGGAAACTGACAAGAACAGTAGCTCCTCTTAAGTCCAATACACTGTACATGCTGGGAACAGATGCCAATGCTATATGTCCTGTGTATGAAAATGGGAGCGCACTAGTGACTCTTCTTACCAGAAAACACCTCTTGCTCGTAGGACCAGAAACTGCATGTGATTCAACTCCATTTAGGACTGAGAAACAAAAGCTATCTCGCCTTACAAGAAACACACTCTGCTTTTGAGAAAAGGGCACTGTTCCACTCTACTGTGTTTCCTATGGGGTCTGAACAGTGAGCTTGCTCAGAACAAAAGAACTGTGCTTCCTACACACACAGCCATATCTAGTTCAACTCTGCTTAGGAAACTGACAAGAACAGTAGATCCTCTTCAGTCCAATACAGTGTACATGCTGGGAACAGACGCCAGTGCTATTTGCCCTGTGTATGACAATGGGAGCGCAATAGTGACTCTTCTTACCAGAAAACAACTCTTGCTCGTAGGACCAGAAACTGCATGTGATTCACCTCCATTTAGGACTGGGAAACAAACGCTAGCTTGCCTTACAAAAAACACACTCTGCTTTTGAGAAAAGAGCAATATTCTACTCTAATGTGTTTCCTATAGGGCCAGAACATTGAGCTTGCTCAGAACAAAAGAACTGTGCTTCCTACACACACGGGCAATATCTAGTTCAACTCTGCTTAGGAATCTGACAAGAACAGTAGCTTCTCTTTAGTCCAATACACTGTAATTGCTGGGTAAAGACACGTGTGCTATTTGCACTGTGTTTGAGAAAGGGAGTGAATAGTGACTTTCCTTACCAGAAAACAACTCTTGCTCGTAGGACCAGAAACTGCATGGGATTCAACTCCATTTAGGACTGGGAAACAAACGCTAGCTCGCCTTACAAGAAACACACTCTGCTTTTTAGGAAAGAGCACTCCTCTACTCTAATGTGTTTCCTATGGGGTCCGAACAGTGAGCTTGCTCAGAACAAAAGAACTGTGCTTCCTACACACACAGTCCATATCTAGTTCAACTCTGCTTAGGAAACTGAGAAGAACAATACCTCCTCTTCAGTACAATACACTGTACTTGCTGGGATCAGACGCGAGTGCTCTTTGCACTGTGCATGGCAATGGGAGCACAATAGTGACTCTTCTTACCAGAAAACAACTATTGCTCATAGGACCAGAAACTGCATGTGATTCAAATTCATTTAGGACAGGGAAACAAACGCTAGCTCGCCTTACAAGAAACACACTATGCTTTTGAGAAAAGAGCACTCTTCTACTCTACGGTGTTTCATATGGGGTCCGAACAGCGAGCTTGCTCAGAACAAAAGAACTGTGCTTCTTACACACACGGGCCATATCTAGTTCAACTATGCTTAGGAAACTGACAAGAACAGTAGCTCCTCTTCAGTCCAATACACTGTACTTGATGGGAACAGACGCGAGTCCTAATTGCACTGTGTGTGGCAATGGGAGCACAATAGTGTCTCTTCTTATCAGAAAACAACTCTTGATCGTTGGACCAGAAACTGCATGTGATTCAAATCCATTTAGGACAGGGAAACAAACGCTAGCTCGCCTTACAAGAAACACACTATGCTTTTGAGAAAAGGGCACTCTTCCACTCTACTGTATTTCCTATGGGGTCTGAACAGTGAGCTTGCTCAGAAGAAGAGAACTGTGCTTCCTACACCACGGCCACAGCTAGTTCAATTCTGCTTAGGAAACTGACAAGAACAGTAGATCCTCTTCCGTCCAATACACTGTACATGCTGGGAACCGACGCCAGTGCTATTTGCCCTGTGTATGACAATGGGAGCACAATAGTGACTCTTGATACCAGAAAACAACTCTTGCTCGTAGGACCAGAAACTGCATGGGATTCAAATCCATTTAGGACTGGGAATCAAACGCTAGCTCGCCTTAAAGAAACACACTCTGCTTTTGAGAAAAGAGCACTATACTTCTCTAATGTGTTTCCTATATGGCCAGTACAGTGAGATTGCTCAGAACAAAAGAACTGTGCTTCCTACACACACGGCCATAGCTAGTTCAACTCTGCTTAGGAAACTGACAAGAACAGTAGATACTCTTCAATTCAATACAGTGTACATGCTGTGAACAGACGCCAGTGCTATTTGCCCTGTGTATGACAATGGGAGCGCAATAGTGACTCTTCTTACCAGAAAACAACTCTTGTTCGTGGGACCAAAAACTGCATGTGATTCAACTCCATTTAGGACTGGGAAACAAATGCTAGCTCACCTTAAAAGAAACAAACTCTGCTTTTGAGAAAAGAGCACTCTTCTTCTCTACTGTGTTTCCTATGGGTTCCGAACAGTGAGCTTGCTCAGAACAAAAGAACTGTGCTTCCTACACACACGGCCATATCTAGTTCAACTCTGCTTAGGAAACTGACAAGAACAGTAGCTCCTCTTCAGTCCAATACACTGTACATGCTGGGAACAGACGCCTGTGCGATTTGCCCTGTGTATGACAGTGGGAGCACAATAGTGACTCTTCTTACCAGAAAACAACTCTTGCTCGTAGGACCAGAATATGCATGTGATTCAAATCCCATTTAGGACTGGGAAACAAACGCTAGCTCGCCTTACAGGAAACACACTCTGTTTTGAGAAAAGAGCACTCTTCTACTCTACTGTGTTTCCTCTGGGGTCCGAACAGTGAGCTTGGTCAGAACAAAAGAACTGTGCTTCCTACATACATGGGCCATATATAGTTTAACTCTGCTTAGGAAACTGACAAGAACAGTAGCTCCTCTTCAGTCCAATACACTATACTTGCTGGGAACAGATGCGAGTGCTATTTGCACTGTGTATGGCAACGGGAGCACAATAGTGACTTTCCTTACCAGAAAACAACTCTTACTCGTGGGACAAACTACTGCATGTGATTCAACTCCATTTAGGACTTGAAAACAAACGCTAGCTCGCCTTAAAAGAAACACACTCTACTTTTGAGAAAAGAACACTCTTCTACACTGCTGTGTTTCCTATAGGGCCAGAACAGTGAGCTTACTCAGAACAAAAGAACTGTGCTTCCTACACACACAGCCATATCTAGTTCAACTCTGCTTAGGAAACTGACAAGAACAGTAGATCCTCTTGAGTCCAATACAGTGTACACGCTGGGAACAGACGCCAGTGCTATTTGCCCTGTGTATGACAATGGGAGCGCAATAGTGACTCTTCTTACCAGAAAACAACTCTTGCTCGTAGGACCAGAAACTGCATGTGATTCAACTCCATTTAGGACTGGGAAATTAACGCTAGCTTGCCTTACAAGAAACACACTCTGCTTTTGAGAAAAGAGCAGTATTCTACTCTAATGTGTTTCCTATATGGCCAGAACATTGAGCTTGCTCAGAACAAATGAACTGTGCTTCTTACACACACGAGCCATATCTAGTTCAACTATGCTCAGGAAACTGACAAGAACAGTAGCTCCTCTTCAGTCCAATACACTGTACTTGCTGGGAACAGACGCGAGTGCTATTTGCACTGTGTATGGCAAAGGGAGCACAATAGTGACTTTCCTTACCAGAAAACAACTCTTGCTCATAGGACCAAAAACTGCATGTGTCTCAACTGCTTTTAGGACTGGGAAACAAATGCTAGCTCGGCTTACAAGAAACACACTCTGCTTTTGAGAAAAGAGCACTCTTCTACTCTACTGTGTTTCCTATGGGGTCCGAACAGTGAGCTTGCTCAGAACAAAAGAACTGTGATTCCTACACACACGGGCCATATCTAATTCAACTCTGCTTAGGAAACTGACAAGAACAGTAGCTCCTCTTAAGTCCAATACACTGTACATGCTGGGAACAGATGCCAATGCTATATGTCCTGTGTATGAAAATGGGAGCGCACTAGTGACTCTTCTTACCAGAAAACACCTCTTGCTCGTAGGACCAGAAACTGCATGTGATTCAACTCCATTTAGGACTGAGAAACAAAAGCTATCTCGCCTTACAAGAAACACACTCTGCTTTTGAGAAAAGGGCACTCTTCCACTCTACTGTATTTCCTATGGGGTCTGAACAGTGAGCTTGCTCAGAAGAAGAGAACTGTGCTTCCTACACCACGGCCACAGCTAGTTCAATTCTGCTAAGGAAACTGACAAGAACAGTAGATCCTCTTCCATCCAATACACTGTACATGCTGGGAACCGACGCCAGTGCTATTTGCCCTGTGTATGACAATGGGAGCACAATAGTGACTCTTGATACCAGAAAACAACTCTTGCTCGTAGGACCAGAAACTGCATGGGATTCAAATCCATTTAGGACTGGGAAACAAACGCTAGCTCGCCTTACAAGAAACACACTCTGCTTTTGAGAAAAGAGCATTATTCTTCTCTAATGTGTTTCCTATATGGCCAGTACAGTGAGATTGCTCAGAACAAAAGAACTGTGCTTCCTACACACACGGCCATAGCTAGTTCAACTCTGCTTAGGAAACTGACAAGAACAGTAGATACTCTTCAATCCAATACAGTGTACATGCTGTGAACAGACGCCAGTGCTATTTGCCCTGTGTATGACAATGGGAGCGCAATAGTGACTCTTCTTACCAGAAAACAACTCTTGCTCGTAGGAACAGAAACTGCATGTAATTCAACTCCATTTAAGACTGGGAAACAAACGCTAGCTCGCCTTACAAGAAACACACTCTGCTTTTGAGAAAAGAGCACTCTTCTACTCTACTGTGTTTCCTATGGGGTCTGAACAGTGAGCTTGCTCAGAACAAAAGAACTGTGCTTCCTACACACACGAGCCATATCTAGTTCAACTCTGCTTAGGAAACTGACAAGAAAAGAGCTCCTCTTCAGTCCAATACACTGTACTTGCTGTGAACAGACGCGAGTGCTACTTGCACTGTGTATGGAAATGGGAGCGCAATAGTGACTCTTCTTACCAGAAAACAACATTTGCTCGTAGGACCAGAAACTGCATGTGATTCAATTCCATTTAGGACTGGGAAACAAACACTAGCTCTCCTTACAAGAAACACACTCTGCTTTTGAGAAAAGAGCACTCTTTACTCTACTGTTTTTCCTATGGGTTCCGAACAGTGAGCTTGCTCAGAAGAAAAGAACTGTGCTTCCTGCACACACGGGCCATATCTAGTTCAAATATGCTTAGGAAACTGACAAGAACAGTAGCTCCTCTTCAGTCCAATACTCTGTACTTGCTGGGAACAGACGCGAGTGCTATTTGTACTGTGTATGGCAATGGGAGCGCATAGTAACTCTTCTTTCCAGAAAACAACTCTTGCTCATAGGACCAGAAACTGCATGGGATTCAACTCCATTTAGGACTGGGAAACAAACGCTAGCTCGCTTTACAATAAACACACTCTGCTTTTGAGAAAAGTGCACTCTTCTACTCTACTGTGTTTCCTAAGGGACCAGAACAGTGCGCTTGCTCAGAACAAAAGAACTGTGCTTCCTACACACACAGCCATATCTAGTTCAACTCTGCTTAGGAAACTGACAAGAACAGTAGATCCTCTTCAGTCCAATACAGTGTACATGCTGGGAACAGACGCCAGTGCTATTTGCCCTGTGTATGACAATGGGAGCGCAATAGTGACTCTTCTTACCAGAAAACAACACTTGCTCGTAGGACCAGAAACTGCATGTGATTCAACTCCATTTAGGACTGGGAAACAAACGCTAGCTTGCCTTACAAGAAACACACTCTGCTTTTGAGAAAAGAGCAGTATTCTACTCTAATGTGTTTCCTATAGGGCCAGAACATTGAGCTTGCTCAGAACAAAAGAACTCTGCTTCCTACACACACGGGCAATATCTAGTTCAACTCTGCTTAGGAATCTGACAAGAACAGTAGCTCCTCTTTAGTCCAATACACTGTACTTCCTGGGAAAAGACACGTGTGCTATTTGCACTGTGTATGAGAAAGGGAGTGAATAGTGACTTTCCTTACCAGAAAACAACTCTTGCTCGTGGGACCAAAAACTGCATGTGATTCAACTCCATTTAGGACTGGGAAACAAACGTAACCTCTCTTTACAAGAAACACCCTCGGCTTTTGAGAAAAGAGCACTCTTCTACTCTACTGTGTTTCCTATAGGGCCAAAAGAGTGAGCTTGCTCAGAACAAAAGAACTGTGATTCATACACACACGGCCATATCTAGTTCAATTCTGCTTAGGAAACTGACAAGAACAGTAGATCCTCTTCAGTCCAATACACTGTACATGCTGGGAACAGACGCCAGTGCTATTTGCCCTGTGTATGACAATGGGAGCGCAAGAGTGACTCTTCTTACCAGAAAACAACTCTTGCTCGTAGGACCAGAAACTGCATGTGATTCAACTCCATTTAGGACTGGGAAACAAACACTAGCTCGCCTTACAAGAAACACACTCTGCTTTTGAGAAAAGAGCACTCTTCTACTCTACTGTGTTTCCTAGGGGTCCGAACACTCAGCTTGCTCAGAACAAAAGAACTGTGCTTCCTACACACACGGGCATATCTAGTTCAACTCTGCTTAGGAGACTGACAAGAACAGTATATCCTCTTCAGTCCAATACACTGTACATGCTGGGAACAGACGCCAGTGCTATTTGCCCTGTGTATGACAATGGGAGCGCAATAGTGACTCTTCTTACCAGAAAACAACTCTTGCTCGTTGGACCAGAAACTGCATGTGATTCAAATCCATTTAGGACAGGGAAACAAACGCTAGCTCGCCTTACAAGAAACACACTATGCTTTTGAGAAAAGGGCACTCTTCTACTCTACGGTGTTTCCTATGGGGTCTGAACAGCGAGCTTGCTCAGAACAAAAGAACTGTGCTTCCTACACACACGGGCCATATCTAGTTCAACTATGCTTAGGAAACTGACAAGAACAGTAGCTCCTCTTCAGTCCAATACACTGTACTTGATGGGAACAGACACGAGTCCTATTTGCACTGTGTGTGGCAATGGGAGCACAATAGTGTCTCTTCTTACCAGAAAACAACTGTTGCTCGTTGGACCAGAAACTGCATGTGATTCAAATCCATTTAGGACAGGGAAACAAACGCTACCTCGCCTTACAAGAAACACACTATGCTTTTGAGAAAAGGGCACTCTTCTACTCTACGGTGTTTCCTATTGAGTCCGAACAGCGAGCTTGCTCAGAACAAAAGAACTGTGCTTCCTACACACACGGGCCATAACTAGTTCAACTCTGCTTAGGAAACTGACAAGAACAGCAGCTCCTCTTATTCCAATACACTGTACATGCTGGGAACAGATGCCAGTGCTATATGCCCTGTGTATGACAATGGGAGCGCACTAGTGACTCTTCTTACCAGAAAACACCTCTTGCTCGTAGGACCAGAAAGTGCATGTGATTCAACTCCATTTAGGACTGAGAAACAAACGCTATCTCGCCTTACAAGAAACACACTCTGCTTTTGACAAAAGGGCACTCTTCCACTCTACTGTATTTCCTATGGGGTCCGAACAGTGAGCTTGCTCAGAAGAAAAGAAATGTGCTTCCTACACACACGGCCATATCTAGTTCAACTCTGCTTAGGCTACTGAGAAGAACAGTAGCTCCTCTTCAGTCCAATACACTGTACATGCTGGGAACAGACGCCATTGTGATTTGCCCTGTGTATGAGAGTGGGAGCGCAATAGTGACTCTTCTTACCAGAAAACAAATCTTGCTCGTAGGACCAGCATATGCATGTGATTCAACTCCCATTTAGGACTGGGAAACAAACGCTAGCTCGCCTTACAGGAAACACACTCTGTTTTGAGAAAAGAGCACTCTTCTACTCTACTGTGTTTCCTATGGGGTCCGAACAGGGAGCTTGCTCAGAACAAAGAACTGTGCTTCCTACACACACGGCCATATCTAGTTCAACTCTGCTTAGGAAACTGACAAGAACAGTAGCTCCTCTTCAGTCCAATACACTGTACATGCTGGGAACAGACGCCAGTGCGATTTGCCCTGTGTATGACAGTGGGAGCACAATAGTGACTCTTCTTACCAGAAAACAACTCTTGCTCATAGGACCAGAATATGCATGTGATGCAACTCCCATTTAGGACTGGGAAACAAACGCTAGCTCGCCTTACAGGAAACACACTCTGTTTTGAGAAAAGAGCACTCTTCTACTCTACTGTGTTTCCTCTGGCGTCCGAACAGTGAGCTTGCTCAGAACAAAAGAACTGTGCTTCCTACATACACGGGCCATATCTAGTTTAACTCTGCTTAGGAAACTGACAAGAACAGTAGCTCCTCTTCAGTCCAATACACTGTACTTGCTGGGAACAGATGCGAGTGCTCTTTGCACTGTGTATGGCAATGGGAGCACAATAGTGACTTTCCTTACCAGAAAACAACTCTTACTCATGGGACAAACTACTGCATGTGATTCAACTCCATTTAGGACTGGAAAACAAACGCTAGCTCGCCTTACAAGAAACACACTCTACTTTTGAGAAAAGAACACTCTTCTACTCTGCTGTGTTTCCTATAGGGCCAAAACAGTGAGCTTGCTCAGAACAAAAAAACTGTGCTTCCTACACACAGGGCCATATCTAGTTCAATTCTGCTTAGGAAACTGACAAGAACAGTAGATCCCCTTCAGTCCAATACACTGTACATGCTGGGAACAGACGCCAGTGCTATTTGCACTGTGTATGACAATGGGAGCACAATAGTGACTCTTCTTACCAGAAAACAGCTCTTGCTCGTAGGACCAGAAACTGCATGTGATTCAACTCCATTTAGGACAGGGAAACAAACGCAAGCTCTCCTTACAAGAAACACATTCTGCTTTTTAGAAAAAAGCACGCTTCTACTCTAATGTGTTTCCTAAGGGGTCCAAAAAGTTAGATTGCTCAGAACAAAAGAACTGTGATTCCTGCACAAAAGGGCCATATCTAGTTCAACTCTGCTTAGGAATCTGACAAGAACAGTAGCTCCTCTTCAGTCCAATAGACAATACTTGCTGGGAACAGACACGAGTGCTATTTGCAGTGTGTATGGCAATGGGAGCACAATAGTGATTCTTCTTACCAGAAAACAATTCTTGCTCATAGGACGAAAAACTGCATGGGATTCAACTACATTTAGGACTGGGAAACAAACGCTAGCTCGCCTTACAAGAAACACACTCTGCTTTTGAGAAAAGAGCACTCTTCTACTCTAATGTGTTTCCTATGGGGTCCGAACAGTGAGCTTGCTCAGAACAAAAGAACTGTGCTTCCTACACGCACGGGCCATATCTAGTCCAACTCTGCTTAGGAAACTGACAAGAACAATACCTCCTCTTCAGTACAATACTCTGTACTTGCTGGGATCAGACGCGAGTGCTCTTTGCACTGTGCATGACAATGGGAGCACAATAGTGACTTTCCTTACCAGAAAACAACTCTTGCTCATGGGACCAACAACTGGATGTGATTCAACTCCATTTAGGACTGGAAAACAAAGGCTAGCTCGCCTTACAAGCAACACACTCTCCTTTTGAGAAAAGAGCACTCTTCTACTCTACTGTGTTTCCTATAGGGCCAGAACAGTGAGCTTGCTCAGAACAAAAGAACTGTGCTTCCTACACACATGGCCACATCTAGTTCAATTCTGCTTAGGAAACTGACAAGAACAGTAGATCCTCTTCAGTCCAATACACTGTACATGCTGGGAACAGACGACAGTGCTATTTGCTTTTTGTATGACAATGGGAGCACAATAGTGACTCTTCTTACCAGAAAACAACTGTTGCTCGTAGGACCATAAACTGCATGTGATTCAACTCCATTTAGGACTTTGAAACAAACGCTAGCTCACCTTACAAGAAACAAACTCTGCTTTTTAGGAAAGAGCACTCTTCTACTCTAATGTGTTTCCTTTGGGGTCCGAAGAGTGAGCTTGCTCAGAACAAAAGAACTGTGCTTCTTACACACATGGGCATATCTAGTTCAATTCTGCTTAGGAAACTGACAAGAACAGTAGATCCTCTTCAGTCCAATACACTGTACATGCTGGGAACAGACGACAGTGCTATTTGCTTTTTGTATGACAATGGGAGCACAATAGTGACTCTTCTTACCAGAAAACAACTATTGCTCGTAGGACCAGAAACTGCATGTGATTCAACTCCATTTAGGACTGGGAAACAAACGCTAGGTCGCCTTACAAGAAACACACTATGCTTTTGAGAAAGGAGCACTCTTCTACTCTACGGTGTTTCCTATGGGGTCCGAACAGCGAGCTTGCTCAGAACAAAAGAATTGTGCTTCCTACACACACGGGCCATATATAGTTTAACTCTGCTTAGGAACTGACAAGAACAGTAGCTCCTCTTCAGTCCAATACACTGTACTTGCTGGGAACAGACAGGAGTGCTATTTGCACTGTGTGGCAATGGGAGCACAATAGTGACTTTCCTTACCAGAAAACAACTCTTACTCGTGGGACAAACAATTGCATGTGATTCAACTCCATTTTGGACTGGAAAACAAACGCTAGCTCGCCTTTAAAGACACACTCTACTTTTGAGAAAAGAACACTCTTCTACTCTGCTGTGTTTCCTATAGGGCCAAAACAGTGAGCTTGCTCAGAACAAAATAATGTGTTTCCTACACACAGGGCCATATCTAGTTCAATTCTGCTGAGGAAACTGACAAGAACAGTAGATCCCCTTCAATCCAATACACTGTACATGCTGGGAATAGACGCCAGTGCTATTTGCACTGTGTATGACAATGGGAGCACAATAGTGACTCTTCTTACCACAAAACAGCTCTTGCTCGTAGGACCAGAAAATGCATGGGATTCAACTCCATTTAGGACTGGGAAACAAACGCTAGCTCGCCTTACAAGAAACACACTCTGTTTTTGAGAAAAGAGCACTATTCTACTGTAATGTGTTTCCTATATGGCCAGAACAGTGAGCTTGCTCAGAACAAAAGAACTGTGCTTCCTACACACACAGCCATATCTAGTTCAACTCTGCTTAGGAAACTGACAAGAACAGTAGATCCTCTTCAGTCCAATACAGTGTACATGCTGGGAACAGACGCCAGTGCTATTTGCCCTGTGTATGACAATGGGAGCGCAATAGTGACTCTTCTTACCAGAAAACAACTCTTGCTCGTAGGACCAGAAACTGCATGTGATTCAACTCCATTTAGGACTGGGAAACAAACGCTAGCTTGCCTTACAAGAAACACACTCTGCTTTTGGGAAAAGAACAGTATTCTACTCTAATGTGTTTCCTATATGGCCAGAACATTGAGCTTGCTCAGAACAAATGAACTGTGCTTCCTACACACACGGGCAATATCTAGTTCAACTCTGCTTAGGAATCTGACAAGAACAGTAGCTCCTCTTTAGTCCAATACAGTGTACTTGCTGGGAAAAGACACGTGTGCTATTTGCACTGTGTATGAGAAAGGGAGTGAATAGTGACTTTCCTTACCAGAAAACAACTCTTGCTCGTGGGACAAAAAACTGCATGTGATTCAACTCCATTTAGGACTGGGAAACAAACGTAACCTCTCCTTACAAGAAACACCCTCGGCTTTTGAGAAAAGAGCACTCTTCTACTCTACTGTGTTTCCTATAGGGCCAAAGAGTGAGCTTGCTCAGAACAAAAGAACTGTGCTTCATACACACACGGCCATATCTAGTTCAATTCTGCTTAGGAAACTGACAAGAACAGTAGATCCTCTTCAGTCCAATACACTGTACATGCTGGGAACAGACGCCAGTGCTATTTGCCCTGTGTATGACAATGGGAGCACAATAGTGACTCTTCTTACCAGAAAACAACTCTTACTCGTAGGACCAGAAACTGCTTGTGATTCAACTCCATTTAGGACTGGGAAACAAACACTAGCTCGCCTTACAAGAAACACACTCTACTTTTGAGAAAAGAGCACTCTTCTACTCTACTGTGTTTCCTATGGGGTCCGAACACTCAGCTTGCTCAGAACAAAAGAACTGTCCTTCCTACACACACGGCATATCTAGTTCAACTCTGCTTAGGAGACTACAAGAACAGTATATCCTCTTCAGTCCAATACACTGTACATGCTGGGAACAGACGCCAGTGCTATTTGCCCTGTGTATGACAATGGGAGCGCAATAGTAACTCTTCTTACCAGAAAACAACTCTTGCTCGTTGGACTAGAAACTGCATGTGATTCAAATCCATTTAGGACAGGGAAACAAACGCTAGCTCGCCTTACAAGAAACACACTATGCTTTTGAAAAAAGGGCACTCTTCTACTCTACGGTGTTTCCTATGGGGTCCGAACAGCGAGCTTGCTCAGAACAAAAGAACTGTGCTTCCTACACACACGGGCCATATCTAGTTCAACTATGCTTAGGAAACTGACAAGAACAGTAGCTACTCTTCAGTCCAATACACTGTAATTGATGGGAACAGACGCGAGTCCTATTTGCACTGTGTGTGGCAATGGGAGCACAATAGTGTCTCTTCTTACCAGAAAACAACTCCTGCTCGTTGGACTAGAAACTGCATGTGATTCAAATCCATTTAGGACAGGGAAACAAACGCTAGCTCGCCTTACAAGAAACACACTATGCTTTTGAAAAAAGGGCACTTTTCTACTCTACGGTGTTTCCTATTGAGTCCGAACAGCGAGCTTTCTCAGAACAAAAGAACTGTGCTTCCTACACACATGGGCCATATCTAGTTCAACTCTGCTTAGGAAACTGACAAGAACAGTAGCTCCTCTTAAGTCCAATACACTGTACATGCTGGGAACAGATGCCAATGCTATATGTCCTGTGTATGAAAATGGGAGCGCACTAGTGACTCTTCTTACCAGAAAACACCTCTTGCTCGTAGGACCAGAAACTGCATGTGATTCAACTCCATTTAGGACTTTGAAACAAACGCTAGCTCACCTTACAAGAAACAAACTCTGCTTTTTAGGAAAGAGCACTCTTCTACTCTAATGTGTTTCCTTTGGGGTCCGAAGAGTGAGCTTGCTCAGAACAAAAGAACTGTGCTTCTTACACACATGGGCATATCTAGTTCAATTCTGCTTAGGAAACTGACAAGAACAGTAGATCCTCTTCAGTCCAATACACTGTACATGCTGGGAACAGACGACAGTGCTATTTGCTTTTTGTATGACAATGGGAGCACAATAGTGACTCTTCTTACCAGAAAACAACTATTGCTCGTAGGACCAGAAACTGCATGTGATTCAACTCCATTTAGGACTGGGAAACAAACGCTAGGTCGCCTTACAAGAAACACACTATGCTTTTGAGAAAGGAGCACTCTTCTACTCTACGGTGTTTCCTATGGGGTCCGAACAGCGAGCTTGCTCAGAACAAAAGAATTGTGCTTCCTACACACACGGGCCATATATAGTTTAACTCTGCTTAGGAACTGACAAGAACAGTAGCTCCTCTTCAGTCCAATACACTGTACTTGCTGGGAACAGACAGGAGTGCTATTTGCACTGTGTGGCAATGGGAGCACAATAGTGACTTTCCTTACCAGAAAACAACTCTTACTCGTGGGACAAACAATTGCATGTGATTCAACTCCATTTTGGACTGGAAAACAAACGCTAGCTCGCCTTTAAAGACACACTCTACTTTTGAGAAAAGAACACTCTTCTACTCTGCTGTGTTTCCTATAGGGCCAAAACAGTGAGCTTGCTCAGAACAAAATAATGTGTTTCCTACACACAGGGCCATATCTAGTTCAATTCTGCTGAGGAAACTGACAAGAACAGTAGATCCCCTTCAATCCAATACACTGTACATGCTGGGAATAGACGCCAGTGCTATTTGCACTGTCTATGACAATGGGAGCACAATAGTGACTCTTCTTACCACAAAACAGCTCTTGCTCGTAGGACCAGAAAATGCATGGGATTCAACTCCATTTAGGACTGGGAAACAAACGCTAGCTCGCCTTACAAGAAACACACTCTGTTTTTGAGAAAAGAGCACTATTCTACTGTAATGTGTTTCCTATATGGCCAGAACAGTGAGCTTGCTCAGAACAAAAGAACTGTGCTTCCTACACACACAGCCATATCTAGTTCAACTCTGCTTAGGAAACTGACAAGAACAGTAGATCC
>NW_026736478.1:0-69000 GCF_949786415.1 Peromyscus eremicus
AGCTTGCTCAGAACAAAAGAACTGTGCTTCCTACACACAGGGGGCATATCTAGTTCAACTCTGCTTAGGAAACTGACAAGAACAGTAGCTTCTCTTCAGTCCAATACACTGTACTTGCTGGGAACAGACGCGAGTGCTATTTGCACTGTGTATGGCAATGGGAGCGCAATAGTGACTCTTCTTAGCAGAAAACAACTCTTGCTCGTAGGACCAGAATCTGCATGGGATTCAACTCCGTTTAGGACTGGGAAACAAACGCTAGCTCGCCTTGCAAGAAACACACTCTGCTTTTGAGAAAACAGCACTCTTCTACTCTCCTGTGTTTCCTATAGGGCCAGAACAGTGAGCTTGCTCAGAACAAAAGAACTGTGCTTCCTACACACACGGGGCATATCTAGTTCAACTCTGCTTAGGAAACTGACAAGAACAGTAGCTTCTCTTCAGTCCAATACACTGTACTTGCTGGGAACAGACGCGAGTGCTATTTGCACTGTGTATGGCAATGGGAGCACAATAGTGACTCTTCTTAGCAGAAAACAACTCTTGCTCATAGGACCAGAAACTGCATGGGATTCAACTCCGTTTAGGACTGGGAAACAAACGCTAGCTCGCCTTGCAAGAAACACACTCTGCTTTTGAGAAAACAGCACTCTTCTACTCTCCTGTGTTTCCTATAGGGCCAGAACAGTGAGCTTGCTCAGAACAAAAGAACTGTGCTTCCTACACACAGGGGGCATATCTAGTTCAACTCTGCTTAGGAAACTGACAAGAACAGTAGCTTCTCTTCAGTCCAATACACTGTACTTGCTGGGAACAGACGCGAGTGCTATTTGCACTGTGTATGGCAATGGGAGCGCAATAGTGACTCTTCTTAGCAGAAAACAACTCTTGCTCATAGGAACAGAAGCTGCATGGGATTCAACTCCGTTTAGGACTGGGAAACAAACGCTAGCTCGCCTTGCAAGAAACACACTCTGCTTTTGAGAAAACAGCACTCTTCTACTCTCCTGTGTTTCCTATAGGGCCAGAACAGTGAGCTTGCTCAGAACAAAAGAACTGTGCTTCCTACACACACAGGGCATATCTAGTTCAACTCTGCTTAGGAAACTGACAAGAACAGTAGCTTCTCTTCAGTCCAATACACTGTACTTGCTGGGAACAGACGCGAGTGCTATTTGCACTGTGTATGGCAATGGGAGCTCAATAGTGACTCTTCTTTGCAGAAAACAACTCTTGCTCGTAGGAGCAGAAACTGCATGGGATTCAACTCCGTTTAGGACTGGGAAACAAACGCTAGCTCGCCTTGCAAGAAACACACTCTGCTTTTGAGAAAACAGCACTCTTCTACTCTCCTGTGTTTCCTATAGGGCCAGAACAGTGAGCTTGCTCAGAACAAAAGAACTGTGCTTCCTACACACACGGGGCATATCTAGTTCAACTCTGCTTAGGAAACTGACAAGAACAGTAGCTTCTCTTCAGTCCAATACACTGTACTTGCTGGGAACAGACGCGAGTGCTATTTGCACTGTGTATGGCAATGGGAGCTCAATAGTGACTCTTCTTAGCAGAAAACAACTCTTGCTCGTAGGACCAGAAACTGCATGGGATTCAACTCCGTTTAGGACTGGGAAACAAACGCTAGCTCGCCTTGCAAGAAACACACTCTGCTTTTGAGAAAACAGCACTCTTCTACTCTCCTGTGTTTCCTATAGGGCCAGAACAGTGAGCTTGCTCAGAACAAAAGAACTGTGCTTCCTACACACACGGGGCATATCTAGTTCAACTCTGCTTAGGAAACTGACAAGAACAGTAGCTTCTCTTCAGTCCAATACACTGTACTTGCTGGGAACAGACGCGAGTGCTATTTGCACTGTGTATGGCAATGGGAGCGCAACAGTGACTCTTCTTAGCAGAAAACAACTCTTGCTCATAGGACCAGAATCTGCATGGGATTCAACTCCGTTTAGGACTGGGAAACAAACGCTAGCTGGCCTTGCAAGAAACACACTCTGCTTTTGAGAAAACAGCACTCTTCTACTCTCCTGTGTTTCCTATAGGGCCAGAACAGTGAGCTTGCTCAGAACAAAAGAACTGTGCTTCCTACACACACGGGGCATATCTAGTTCAACTCTGCTTAGGGAACTGACAAGAACAGTAGCTTCTCTTCAGTCCAATACACTGTACTTGCTGGGAACAGACGCGAGTGCTATTTGCACTGTGTATGGCAATGGGAGCACAGTAGTGACTCTTCTTAGCGGTAAACATCTCTTGCTCGTAGGACCAGAATCTGCATGGGATTCAACTCCGTTTAGGACTGATAAACAAACGCTAGCTCGCCTTGCAAGAAACACACCTCTTTTGAGATAACAGCACTCTTCTACTCTCCTGTGTTTCCTATAGGGCCAGAACAGTGAGCTTGCTCAGAACAAAAGAACTGTGCTTAGTACACACACGGGACATATCTAGTTCAACTCTGCTTAGGAAACTGACAAGAACAGTAGCTTCTCTTCAGTCCAATACACTGTACTTGCTGGGAACAGACGCGAGTGCTATTTGCACTGTGTATGGCAATGGGAGCGCAATAGTGACTCTTCTTAGCAGAAAACAACTCTTGCTCATAGGAACAGAAGCTGCATGGGATTCAACTCCGTTTAGGACTGGGAAACAAACGCTAGCTCGCCTTGCAAGAAACACACTCTGCTTTTGAGAAAACAGCACTCTTCTACTCTCCTATGTTTCCTATAGGGCCAGAACAGTGAGCTTGCTCAGAACAAAAGAACTGTGCTTCCTACACACAGGGGGCATATCTAGTTCAACTCTGCTTAGGAAACTGACAAGAACAGTAGCTTCTCTTCAGTCCAATACACTGTACTTGCTGGGAACAGACGCGAGTGCTATTTGCACTGTGTATGGCAATGGGAGCGCAACAGTGACTCTTCTTAGCAGAAAACAACTCTTGCTCATAGGACCAGAATCTGCATGGGATTCAACTCCGTTTAGGACTGGGAAACAAACGCTAGCTGGCCTTGCAAGAAACACACTCTGCTTTTGAGAAAACAGCACTCTTCTACTCTCCTGTGTTTCCTATAGGGCCAGAACAGTGAGCTTGCTCAGAACAAAAGAACTGTGCTTCCTACACACACGGGGCATATCTAGTTCAACTCTGCTTAGGGAACTGACAAGAACAGTAGCTTCTCTTCAGTCCAATACACTGTACTTGCTGGGAAAAGACGCGAGTGCTATTTGCACTGTGTATGGCAATGGGAGCACAGTAGTGACTCTTCTTAGCGGAAAACATCTCTTGCTCGTAGGACCAGAATCTGCATGGGATTCAACTCCGTTTAGGACTGATAAACAAACGCTAGCTCGCCTTGCAAGAAACACGCCTCTTTTGAGATAACAGCACTCTTCTACTCTCCTGTGTTTCCTATAGGGCCAGAACAGTGAGCTTGCTCAGAACAAAAGAACTGTGCTTCCTACACACACGGGGCATATCTAGTTCAACTCTGCTTAGGAAACTGACAAGAACAGTAGCTTCTCTTCAGTCCAATACACTGTACTTGCTGGGAACAGACGCGAGTGCTATTTGCACTGTGTATGGCAATGGGAGCTCAATAGTGACTCTTCTTAGCAGAAAACAACTCTTGCTCGTAGGAGAAGAAACTGCATGGGATTCAACTCCGTTTAGGACTGGGAAACAAACGCTAGCTTGCCTTGCAAGAAACACACTCTGCTTTTGAGAAAACAGCACTCTTTTACTCTCCTGTGTTTCCTATAGGGCCAGAACATTGAGATTGCTCAGAACAAAAGAACTGTGCTTCCTACACACACGGGGCATATCTAGTTCAACTCTGCTTAGGGAACTGACAAGAACAGTAGCTTCTCTTCAGTCCAATACACTGTACTTGCTGGGAAGAGACGCGAGTGTTATTTGCACTGTGTATGGCATAGGGAGCGCAATAGTGACTCTTCTTAGCAGAAAACAACTCTTGCTCGTAGGACCAGAAACTGCATGGGATTCAACTCCGTTTAGGACTGGGAAACAAACGCTAGCTCGCCTTGCAAGAAACACACTCTGCTTTTGAGAAAACAGCACTCTTCTACTCTCCTGTGTTTCCTATAGGGCCAGAACAGTGAGCTTGCTCAGAACAAAAGAACTGTGCTTCCTACACACAGGGGGCATATCTAGTTCAACTCTGCTTAGGAAACTGACCAGAACAGTAGCTTCTCTTCAGTCCAATACACTGTACTTGCTGGGAACAGACGCGAGTGCTATTTGCACTGTGTATGGCAATGGGAGCGCAATAGTGACTCTTCTTAGCAGAAAACAACTCTTGCTCGTAGGACCAGAATCTGCATGGGATTCAACTCCGTTTAGGACTGGGAAACAAACGCTAGCTGGCCTTGCAAGAAACACACTCTGCTTTTGAGAAAACAGCACTCTTCTACTCTCCTGTGTTTCCTATAGGGCCAGAACAGTGAGCTTGCTCAGAACAAAAGAACTGTGCTTCCTGCACACACGGGGCATATCTAGTTCAACTCTGCTTAGGAAACTGACAAGAACAGTAGCTTCTCTTCAGTCCAATACACTGTACTTGCTGGGAACAGACGCGAGTGCTATTTGCACTGTGTATGGCTATGGGAGCGCAATAGTGACTCTTCTTAGCGGAAAACATCTCTTGCTCGTAGGACCAAAATCTGCATGGGATTCAACTCCGTTTAGGACTGATAAACAAACGCTAGCTCGCCTTGCAAGAAACACTCCTCGTTTGAGAAAACAGCACTCTTCTACTCTCCTGTGTTTCCTATAGGGCCAGAACAGTGAGCTTGCTCAGAACAAAAGAACTGTGCTTCCTACACACACGGGGCATATCTAGTTCAACTCTGCTTAGGGAACTGACAAGAACAGTAGCTTCTCTTCAGTCCAATACACTGTACTTGCTGGGAACAGACGCGAGTGCTATTTGCACTGTGTATGGCAATGGGAGCTCAATAGTGACTCTTCTTTGCAGAAAACAACTCTTGCTCGTAGGAGCAGAAACTGCATGGTATTCAACTCCATTTAGGACTGGGAAACAAACGCTAGCTCGCCTTGCAAGAAACACACTCTGCTTTTGAGAAAACAGCACTCTTCTACTCTCCTGTGTTTCCTATAGGGCCAGAACAGTGAGCTTGCTCAGAACAAAAGAACTGTGCTTCCTACACACACAGGGCATATCTAGTTCAACTCTGCTTAGGAAACTGACAAGAACAGTAGCTTCTCTTCAGTCCAATACACTGTACTTGCTGGGAACAGACGCGAGTGCTATTTGCACTGAGTATGTCAATGGGAGCGCAATAGTGAGTCTTCTTAGCAGAAAACAATTCTTGCTCGTAGGACCAGAATCTGCATGGGATTCAACTCCGTTTAGGACTGGGAAACAAACGCTAGCTCGTCTTGCAAGAAACACTCCTCTTTTGAGAAAACAGCACTCTTCTACTCTCCTGTGTTTCCTATAGGGCCAGAACAGTGAGCTTGCTCAGAACAAAAGAACTGTGCTTCCTACACACACGGGGCATATCTAGTTCAACTCTGCTTAGGAAACTGACAAGAACAGTAGCTTCTCTTCAGTCCAATACACTGTACTTGCTGGGAACAGACGCGAGTGCTATTTGCACTGTGTATGGCAATGGGAGCTCAATAGTGACTCTTCTTAGCAGAAAACAACTCTTGCTCGTAGGAGAAGAAACTGCATGGGATTCAACTCCGTTTAGGACTGGGAAACAAACGCTAGCTTGCCTTGCAAGAAACACACTCTGCTTTTGAGAAAACAGCACTCTTTTACTCTCCTGTGTTTCCTATAGGGCCAGAACATTGAGATTGCTCAGAACAAAAGAACTGTGCTTCCTACACACACGGGGCATATCTAGTTCAACTCTGCTTAGGGAACTGACAAGAACAGTAGCTTCTCTTCAGTCCAATACACTGTACTTGCTGGGAAGAGACGCGAGTGCTATTTGCACTGTGTATGGCATAGGGAGCGCAATAGTGACTCTTCTTAGCAGAAAACAACTCTTGCTCGTAGGACCAGAAACTGCATGGGATTCAACTCCGTTTAGGACTGGGAAACAAACGCTAGCTCGCCTTGCAAGAAACACACTCTGCTTTTGAGAAAACAGCACTCTTCTACTCTCCTGTGTTTCCTATAGGGCCAGAACAGTGAGCTTGCTCAGAACAAAAGAACTGTGCTTCCTACACACAGGGGGCATATCTAGTTCAACTCTGCTTAGGAAACTGACAAGAACAGTAGCTTCTCTTCAGTCCAATACACTGTACTTGCTGGGAACAGACGCGAGTGCTATTTGCACTGTGTATGGCAATGGGAGCGCAATAGTGACTCTTCTTAGCAGAAAACAACTCTTGCTCGTAGGACCAGAATCTGCATGGGATTCAACTCCGTTTAGGACTGGGAAACAAACGCTAGCTGGCCTTGCAAGAAACACACTCTGCTTTTGAGAAAACAGCACTCTTCTACTCTCCTGTGTTTCCTATAGGGCCAGAACAGTGAGCTTGCTCAGAACAAAAGAACTGTGCTTCCTACACACACGGGGCATATCTAGTTCAACTCTGCTTAGGAAACTGACAAGAACAGTAGCTTCTCTTCAGTCCAATACACTGTACTTGCTGGGAACAGACGCGAGTGCTATTTGCACTGTGTATGGCAATGGGAGCGCAATAGTGACTCTTCTTAGCGGAAAACATCTCTTGCTCGTAGGACCAAAATCTGCATGGGATTCAACTCCGTTTAGGACTGATAAACAAACGCTAGCTCGCCTTGCAAGAAACACTCCTCGTTTGAGAAAACAGCACTCTTCTACTCTCCTGTGTTTCCTATAGGGCCAGAACAGTGAGCTTGCTCAGAACAAAAGAACTGTGCTTCCTACACACACGGGGCATATCTAGTTCAACTCTGCTTAGGGAACTGACAAGAACAGTAGCTTCTCTTCAGTCCAATACACTGTACTTGCTGGGAACAGACGCGAGTGCTATTTGCACTGTGTATGGCAATGGGAGCTCAATAGTGACTCTTCTTTGCAGAAAACAACTCTTGCTCATAGGAGCAGAAACTGCATGGTATTCAACTCCATTTAGGACTGGGAAACAAACGCTAGCTCGCCTTGCAAGAAACACACTCTGCTTTTGAGAAAACAGCACTCTTCTACTCTCCTGTGTTTCCTATAGGGCCAGAACAGTGAGCTTGCTCAGAACAAAAGAACTGTGCTTCCTACACACACAGGGCATATCTAGTTCAACTCTGCTTAGGAAACTGACAAGAACAGTAGCTTCTCTTCAGTCCAATACACTGTACTTGCTGGGAACAGACGCGAGTGCTATTTGCACTGAGTATGTCAATGGGAGCGCAATAGTGAGTCTTCTTAGCAGAAAACAATTCTTGCTCGTAGGACCAGAATCTGCATGGGATTCAACTCCGTTTAGGACTGGGAAACAAACGCTAGCTCGCCTTGCAAGAAACACTCCTCTTTTGAGAAAACAGCACTCTTCTACTCTCCTGTGTTTCCTATAGGGCCAGAACAGTGAGCTTGCTCAGAACAAAAGAACTGTGCTTCCTACACACACAGGGCATATCTAGTTCAACTCTGCTTAGGAAACTGACAAGAACAGTAGCTTCTCTTCAGTCCAATACACTGTACTTACTGGGAAGAGACGCGAGTGCTATTTGCACTGTGTATGGCAATGGGAGCACAATAGTGACTCTTCTTAGCAGAAAACAACTCTTGCTCGTAGGACCAGAATCTGCATGGGATTCAACTCCGTTTAGGACTGGGAAACAAACGCTAGCTCACCTTGCAAGAAACACACTCTGCTTTTGAGAAAACAGCACTCTTCTACTCTCCTGTGTTTCCTATAGGGCCAGAACAGTGAGCTTGCTCAGAACAAAAGAACTGTGCTTCCTACACACACGGGGCATATCTAGTTCAACTCTGCTTAGGAAACTGACAAGAACAGTAGATTCTCTTCAGTCCAATACACTGTACTTGCTGGGAACAGACGCGAGTGCTATTTGCACTGTGTAAGGCAATGGGAGCTCAATAGTGACTCTTCTTAGCAGAAAACAACTCTTGCTCGTAGGACCAGAAACTGTATGGGATTCAACTCCGTTTAGGACTGGGAAACAAACGCTAGCTGGCCTTGCAAGAAACACACTCTGCTTTTGAGAAAACAGCACTCTTCTACTCTCCTGTGTTTCCTATAGGGCCAGAACAGTGAGCTTGCTCAGAACAAAAGAACTGTGCTTCCTACACACACGGGGCATATCTAGTTCAACTCTGCTTAGGAAACTGACAAGAACAGTAGCTTCTCTTCAGTCCAATACACTGTACTTGCTGGGAACAGACGCGAGTGCTATTTGCACTGTGTATGGCAATGGGAGCGCAATAGTGACTCTTCTTAGCAGAAAACAACTCTTGCTCGTAGGACCAGAATCTGCATGGGATTCAACTCCGTTTAGGACTGATAAACAAACGCTACCTTGCCTTGCAAGAAACAATCCTCTTTTGAGAAAACAGCACTCTTTTACTCTCCTGTGTTTCCTATAGGGCCAGAACAGTGAGCTTGCTCAGAACAAAAGAACTGTGCTTCCTACACACAGGGGGCATATCTAGTTCAACTCTGCTTAGGAAACTGACAAGAACAGTAGCTTCTCTTCAGTCCAATACACTGTACTTGCTGGGAACAGACGCGAGTGCTATTTGCACTGTGTATGGCAATGGGAGCGCAATAGTGACTCTTCTTAGCGGAAAACATCTCTTGCTCGTAGGACCAAAATCTGCATGGGATTCAACTCCGTTTAGGACTGATAAACAAACGCTAGCTCGCCTTGCAAGAAACACTCCTCGTTTGAGAAAACAGCACTCTTCTACTCTCCTGTGTTTCCTATAGGGCCAGAACAGTGAGCTTGCTCAGAACAAAAGAACTGTGCTTCCTACACACACGGGGCATATCTAGTTCAACTCTGCTTAGGAAACTGACAAGAACAGTAGCTTCTCTTCAGTCCAATACACTGTACTTGCTGGGAACAGACGCGAGTGCTATTTGCACTGTGTATGGCAATGGGAGCGCAACAGTGACTCTTCTTAGCAGAAAACAACTCTTGCTCATAGGACCAGAATCTGCATGGGATTCAACTCCGTTTAGGACTGGGAAACAAACGCTAGCTGGCCTTGCAAGAAACACACTCTGCTTTTGAGAAAACAGCACTCTTCTACTCTCCTGTGTTTCCTATAGGGCCAGAACAGTGAGCTTGCTCAGAACAAAAGAACTGTGCTTCCTACACACACGGGGCATATCTAGTTCAACTCTGCTTAGGGAACTGACAAGAACAGTAGCTTCTCTTCAGTCCAATACACTGTACTTGCTGGGAACAGACGCGAGTGCTATTTGCACTGTGTATGGCAATGGGAGCACAGTAGTGACTCTTCTTAGCGGAAAACATCTCTTGCTCGTAGGACCAGAATCTGCATGGGATTCAACTCCGTTTAGGACTGATAAACAAACGCTAGCTCGCCTTGCAAGAAACACGCCTCTTTTGAGATAACAGCACTCTTCTACTCTCCTGTGTTTCCTATAGGGCCAGAACAGTGAGCTTGCTCAGAACAAAAGAACTGTGCTTCCTACACACACGGGACATATCTAGTTCAACTCTGCTTAGGAAACTGACAAGAACAGTAGCTTCTCTTCAGTCCAATACACTGTACTTGCTGGGAACAGACGCGAGTGCTATTTGCACTGTGATTGGGAGCTCAATAGTGACTCTTCTTAGCAGAAAACAGCTCTTGCTCGTAGGACCCAGAAACTGCATGGGATTCAACTCCGTTTAGGACTGGGAAACAAACGCTAGCTCGCCTTGCAAGAAACACACTCTGCTTTTGAGAAAACAGCGCTCTTCTACTCTCCTGTTGTGTTCCTATAGGGCCAGGAACAGTGAGCTTGCTCAGAACAAAAGAACTGTGCTTCCTACCACACACGGGGCATATCTAGTTCAACTCTGCTTATGGAAACTGACAAGAACAGTAGCTTCTCTTCAGTCCAATACACTGTACTTACTGGGAAGAGACGCGAGTGCTATTTGCACTGTGTATGGCAATGGGAGCGCAATAGTGACTCTTCTTAGCAGAAAACAACTCTTGCTCGTAGGACCAGAATCTGCATGGGATTCAACTCCGTTTAGGACTGGGAAACAAACGCTAGCTCGCCTTTCAAGAAACACACTCTGCTTTTGAGAAAACAGCACTCTTCTACTCTCCTGTGTTTCCTATAGGGCCAGAACAGTGAGCTTGCTCAGAACAAAAGAACTGTGCTTCCTACACACACAGGGCATATCTAGTTCAACTCTGCTTAGGAAACTGACAAGAACAGTAGATTCTCTTCAGTCCAATACACTGTACTTGCTGGGAACAGACGCGAGTGCTATTTGCACTGTGTAAGGCAATGGGAGCTCAATAATGACTCTTCTTAGCAGAAAACAACTCTTGCTCGTAGGACCAGAAACTGTATGGGATTCAACTCCGTTTAGGACTGGGAAACAAACGCTAGCTCGCCTTGCAAGAAACACACTCTGCTTTTGAGAAAACAGCACTCTTCTACTCTCCTGTGTTTCCTATAGGGCCAGAACAGTGAGCTTGCTCAGAACAAAAGAACTGTGCTTCCTACACACACGGGGCATATCTAGTTCAACTCTGCTTAGGAAACTGACAAGAACAGTAGCTTCTCTTCAGTCCAATACACTGTACTTGCTGGGAACAGACGCGAGTGCTATTTGCACTGTGTATGGCAATGGGAGCGCAATAGTGACTCTTCTTAGCAGAAAACAACTCTTGCTCGTAGGACCAGAATCTGCATGGGATTCAACTCCGTTTAGGACTGATAAACAAACGCTATCTTGCCTTGCAAGAAACACTCCTCTTTTGAGAAAACAGCACTCTTTTACTCTCCTGTGTTTCCTATAGGGCCAGAACAGTGAGCTTGCTCAGAACAAAAGAACTGTGCTTCCTACACACACGGGGCATATCTAGTTCAACTCTGCTTAGGAAACTGACAAGAACAGTAGCTTCTCTTCAGTCCAATACACTGTACTTGCTGGGAAGAGACGCGAGTGCTATTTGCACTGTGTATGGCAATGGGAGCTCAATAGTGACTCTTCTTAGCAGAAAACAACTCTTGCTCGTAGGAGCAGAAACTGCATGGGATTCAACTCCGTTTAGGACTGGGAAACAAACGCTAGCTTGCCTTGCAAGAAACACACTCTGCTTTTGAGAAAACAGCACTCTTCTTCTCTCCAGTGTTTCCTATAGGGCCAGAACATTGAGCTTGCTCAGAACAAAAGAACTGTGCTTCCTACACACACGGGGCATATCTAGTTCAACTCTGCTTAGGGAACTGACAAGAACAGTAGCTTCTCTTCAGTCCAATACACTGTACTTGCTGGGAACAGACGCGAGTGCTATTTGCACTGTGTATGGCAATGGGAGCTCAATAGTGACTCTTCTTAGCAGAAAACAACTCTTGCTCATAGGACCAGAAACTGCATGGGATTCAACTCCGTTTAGGACTGGGAAACAAACGCTAGCTCGCCTTGCAAGAAACACACTCTGCTTTTGAGAAAACAGCACTCTTCTACTCTCCTGTGTTTCCTATAGGGCCAGAACAGTGAGCTTGCTCAGAACAAAAGAACTGTGCTTCCTACACACAGGGGGCATATCTAGTTCAACTCTGCTTAGGAAACTGACAAGAACAGTAGCTTCTCTTCAGTCCAATACACTGTACTTGCTGGGAACAGACGCGAGTGCTATTTGCACTGTGTATGGCAATGGGAGCGCAATAGTGACTCTTCTTAGCAGAAAACAACTCTTGCTCGTAGGACCAGAATCTGCATGGGATTCAACTCCGTTTAGGACGGATAAACAAACGCTAGCTCGCCTTGCAAGAAACACACTCTGCTTTTGAGAAAACAGCACTCTTCTACTCTGCTGTGTTTCCTATAGGGCCAGAACAGTGAGCTTGCTCAGAACAAAAGAACTGTGCTTCCTACACACAGGGGGCATATCTAGTTCAACTCTGCTTAGGAAACTGACAAGAACAGTAGCTTCTCTTCAGTCCAATACACTGTACTTGCTGGGAAGAGACGCGAGTGCTATTTGCACTGTGTATGGCAATGGGAGCGCAATAGTGACTCTTCTTAGCAGAAAACATCTCTTGCTTGTAGGACCAGAATCTGCATGGGAATCAACTCCGTTTAGGACTGATAAACAAACGCTAGCTCGCCTTGCAAGAAACACTCCTCTTTTGAGAAAACAGCACTCTTCTACTCTCCTGTGTTTCCTATAGGGCCAGAACAGTGAGCTTGCTCAGAACAAAAGAACTGTGCTTCCTACACACACAGGGCATATCTAGTTCAACTCTGCTTAGGAAACTGACAAGAACAGTAGCTTCTCTTCAGTCCAATACACTGTACTTGCTGGGAACAGACGCGAGTGCTATTTGCACTGTGTATGGCAATGGGAGCTCAATAGTGACTCTTCTTTGCAGAAAACAACTCTTGCTCGTAGGAGCAGAAACTGCATGGGATTCAACTCCGTTTAGGACTGGGAAACAAACGCTAGCTCGCCTTGCAAGAAACACACTCAGCTTTTGAGAAAACAGCACTCTACTACTCTCCTGTGTTTCCTATAGGGCCAGAACAGTGAGCTTGCTCAGAACAAAAGAACTGTGCTTCCTACACACACGGGGCATATCTAGTTCAACTCTGCTTAGGAAACTGACAAGAACAGTAGCTTCTCTTCAGTCCAATACACTGTACTTACTGGGAAGAGACGCGAGTGCTATTTGCACTGTGTATGGCAATGGGAGCGCAATAGTGACTCTTCTTAGCAGAAAACAACTCTTGCTCGTAGGACCAGAATCTGCATGGGATTCAACTCCGTTTAGGACTGGGAAACAAACGCTAGCTCGACTTGCAAGAAACACTCCTCTTTTGAGAAAACAGCACTCTTCTACTCTCCTGTGTTTCCTATAGGGCCAGAACAGTGCGCTTGCTCAGAACAAAAGAACTGTACTTCCTACACACACGGGGCATATCTAGTTCAACTCTGCTTAGGGAACTGACAAGAACAGTAGCTTCTCTTCAGTCCAATACACTGTACTTGCTGGGAACAGACGCGAGTGCTAATTACACTGTGTATGGCAATGGGAGCGCAATAGTGACTCTTCTTAGCAGAAAACAACTCTTGCTCGTAGGACCAGAAACTGCATGGGATTCAACTCCGTTTAGGACTGGGAAACAAACGCTAGCTCGCCTTGCAAGAAACACACTCTGCTTTTGAGAAAACAGCACTCTTCTACTCTCCTGTGATTCCTATAGGGCCAGAACAGTGAGCTTGCTCAGAACAAAAGAACTGTGCTTCCTACACACAGGGGGCATATCTAGTTCAACTCTGCTTAGGAAACTGACAAGAACAGTACCTTCTCTTCAGTCCAATACACTGTACTTGCTGGGAAGAGACGCTAGTGCTATTTGCACTGTGTATGGCAATGGGAGCGCAATAGTGACTCTTCTTAGCGGAAAACATCTCTTGCTCGTAGGACCAGAATCTGCATGGGATTCAACTCCGTTTAGGACTGATAAACAAACGCTAGCTCGCCTTGCAAGAAACACGCCTCTTTTGAGAAAACAGCACTCTTCTACTCTCCTGTGTTTCCTATAGGGCCAGAACAGTGAGCTTGCTCAGAACAAAAGAACTGTGCTTCCTACACACACGGGGCATATCTAGTTCAACTCTGCTTAGGAAACTGACAAGAACAGTAGCTTCTCTTCAGTCCAATACACTGTACTTGCTGGGAACAGACGCGAGTGCTATTTGCACTGTGTATGGCAATGGGAGCTCAATAGTGACTCTTCTTAGCAGAAAACAACTCTTGCTCGTAGGACCAGAAACTGCATGGGATTCAACTCCGTTTAGGACTGGGAAACAAACGCTAGCTCGCCTTGCAAGAAACACACTCTGCTTTTGAGAAAACAGCACTCTTCTACTCTCCTGTGTTTCCTATAGGGCCAGAACAGTGAGCTTGCTCAGAACAAAAGAACTGTGCTTCCTACACACACGGGGCATATCTAGTTCAACTCTGCTTAGGAAACTGACAAGAACAGTAGCTTCTCTTCAGTCCAATACACTGTACTTGCTGGGAACAGACGCGAGTGCTATTTGCACTGTGTATGGCAATGGGAGCGCAATAGTGACTCTTCTTAGCAGAAAACAACTCTTGCTCGTAGGACCAGAATCTGCATGGGATTCAACTCCGTTTAGGACTGATAAACAAACGCTAGCTCGCCTTGCAAGAAACACTCCTCTTTTGAGAAAACAGCACTCTTCTACTCTCCTGTGTTTCCTATAGGGCCAGAACAGTGAGCTTGCTCAGAACAAAAGAACTGTGCTTCCTACACACACAGGGCATATCTAGTTCAACTCTGCTTAGGAAACTGACAAGAACAGTAGCTTCTCTTCAGTCCAATACACTGTACTTGCTGGGAACAGACGCGAGTACTATTTGCACTGTGTATGGCAATGGGAGCTCAATAGTGACTCTTCTTTGCAGAAAACAACTCTTGCTCGTAGGAGCAGAAACTGCATGGGATTCAACTCCGTTTAGGACTGGGAAACAAACGCTAGCTCGCCTTGCAAGAAACACACTCTGCTTTTGAGAAAACAGCACTCTTCTACTCTCCTGTGTTTCCTATAGGGCCAGAACAGTGAGCTTGCTCAGAACAAAAGAACTGTGCTTCCTACACACACGGGGCATATCTAGTTCAACTCTGCTTAGGAAACTGACAAGAACAGTAGCTTCTCTTCAGTCCAATACACTGTACTTGCTGGGAACAGACGCGAGTGCTATTTGCACTGTGTATGGCAATGGGAGCTCAATAGTGACTCTTCTTAGCAGAAAACAACTCTTGCTCGTAGGACCAGAAACTGCATGGGATTCAACTCCGTTTAGGACTGGGAAACAAACGCTAGCTCGCCTTGCAAGAAACACACTCTGCTTTTGAGAAAACAGCACTCTTCTACTCTCCTGTGTTTCCTATAGGGCCAGAACAGTGAGCTTGCTCAGAACAAAAGAACTGTGCTTCCTACACACACGGGGCATATCTAGTTCAACTCTGCTTAGGAAACTGACAAGAACAGTAGCTTCTCTTCAGTCCAATACACTGTACTTACTGGGAAGAGACGCGAGTGCTATTTGCACTGTGTATGGCAATGGGAGCGCAATAGTGACTCTTCTTAGCAGAAAACAACTCTTGCTCGTAGGACCAGAATCTGCATGGGATTCAACTCCGTTTAGGACTGGGAAACAAACGCTAGCTCGCCTTGCAAGAAACACTCCTCTTTTGAGAGAACAGCACTCTTCTACTCTCCTGTGTTTCCTATAGGGCCAGAACAGTGAGCTTGCTCAGAACAAAAGAACTGTGCTTCCTACACACACGGGGCATATCTAGTTCAACTCTGCTTAGGGAACTGACAAGAACAGTAGCTTCTCTTCAGTCCAATACACTGTACTTGCTGGGAACAGACGCGAGTGCTATTTACACTGTGTATGGCAATGGGAGCGCAATAGTGACTCTTCTTAGCAGAAAACAACTCTTGCTCGTAGGACCAGAAACTGCATGGGATTCAACTCCGTTTAGGACTGGGAAACAAACGCTAGCTCGCCTTGCAAGAAACACACCTTGCTTTTGAGAAAACAGCACTCTTCTACTCTCCTGTGTTTCCTATAGGTCCAGAACAGTGAGCTTGCTCAGAACAAAAGAACTGTGCTTCCTACACACACAGGGCATATCTAGTTCAACTCTGCTTAGGGAACTGACAAGAACAGTAGCTTCTCTTCAGTCCAATACACTGTACTTGCTGGGAACAGACGCGAGTGCTATTTGCACTGTGTATGGCAATGGGAGCGCAATAGTGACTCTTCTTAGCAGAAAACAACTCTTGCTTGTAGGACCAGAATCTGAATGGGATTCAACTCCGTTTAGGACTGATAAACAAACGCTAGCTCGCCTTGCAAGAAACACGCCTCTTTTGAGATAACAGTACTCTTCTACTCTCCTGTGTTTCCTATAGGGCCAGAACAGTGAGCTTGCTCAGAACAAAAGAACTGTGCTTCCTACACACACGGGGCATATCTAGTTCAACTCTGCTTAGGAAACTGACAAGAACAGTAGCTTCTCTTCAGTCCAATACACTGTACTTGCTGGGAACAGACGCGAGTGCTATTTGCACTGTGTATGGCAATGGGAGCTCAATAGTGACTCTTCTTAGCAGAAAACAACTCTTGCTCGTAGGAGCAGAAACTGCATGGGATTCAACTCCGTTTAGGACTGGGAAACAAACGCTAGCTTGCCTTGCAAGAAACACACTCTGCTTTTGAGAAAACAGCACTCTTTTACTCTCCTGTGTTTCCTATAGGGCCAGAACATTGAGCTTGCTCAGAACAAAAGAACTGTGCTTCCTACACACACGGGGCATATCTAGTTCAACTCTGCTTAGGGAACTGACAAGAACAGTAGCTTCTCTTCAGTCCAATACACTGTACTTGCTGGGAAGAGACGCGAGTGCTATTTGCACTGTGTATGGCAATGGGAGCGCAATAGTGACTCTTCTTAGCAGAAAACAACTCTTGCTCGTAGGACCAGAAACTGCATGGGATTCAACTCCGTTTAGGACTGGGAAACAAACGCTACCTCGCCTTGCAAGAAACACACTCTGCTTTTGAGAAAACAGCACTCTTCTACTCTCCTGTGTTTCCTATAGGGCCAGATAAGTGAGCTTGCTCAGAAAAAAAGAACTGTGCTTCCTACACACAGGGGGCATATCTAGTTCAACTCTGCTTAGGAAACTGACAAGAACAGTAGCTTCTCTTCAGTCCAATACACTGTACTTGCTGGGAACAGATGCGAGTGCTATTTGCACTGTGTATGGAAATGGGAGCGCAATAGTGACTCTTCTTAGCAGAAAACAACTCTTGCTCGTAGGACCAGAATCTGCATGGGATTCAACTCCCTTTAGGACTGGGAAACAAACGCTAGCTGGCCTTGCAAGAAACACATTCTGCTTTTGAGAAAACAGCACTCTTCTACTCTCCTGTGTTTCCTATAGGGCCAGAACAGTGAGCTTGCTCAGAACAAAAGAACTGTGCTTCCTACACACACGGGGCATATCTAGTTCAACTCTGCTTAGGGAACTGACAAGAACAGTAGCTTCTCTTCAGTCCAATACACTGTACTTGCTGGGAACAGACGCGAGTGCTATTTGCACTGTGTATGGCAATGGGAGCTCAATAGTGACTCTTCTTAGGGGAAAACATCTCTTGCTCGTAGGACCAAAATCTGCATGGGATTCAACTCCGTTTAGGACTGATAAACAAACGCTAGCTCGCCTTGCAAGAAACACTCCTCTTTTGAGAAAACAGCACTCTTCTACTCTCCTGTGTTTCCTATAGGGCCAGAACAGTGAGCTTGCTCAGAACAAAAGAACTGTAGGAAACTGACAAGAACAGTAGCTTCTCTTCAGTCCAATACACTGTACTTGCTGGGAAGAGACGCCAGTGCTATTTGCACTGTGTATGGCAATGGGAGCGCAATAGTGACTCTTCTTTGCAGAAAACAACTCTTGCTCGTAGGAGCAGAAACTGCATGGGATTCAACTCCATTTAGGACTGGGAAACAAACGCTAGCTCATTTTGCAAGAAACACACTCTGCTTTTGAGAAAACAGCACTCTTCTACTCTCCTGTGTTTCCTATAGGGCCAGAACAGTGAGCTTGCTCAGAACAAAAGAACTGTGCTTCCTACACACACGGGGCATATCTAGTTCAACTCTGCTTAGGAAACTGACAAGAACAGTAGCTTCTCTTCAGTCCAATACACTGTACTTGCTGGGAACAGACGCGAGTGCTATTTGCACTGTGTATGGCAATGGGAGCTCAATAGTGACTCTTCTTAGCAGAAAACAACTCTTGCTCGTAGGAGCAGAAACTGCATGGGATTCAACTCCGTTTAGGACTGGGAAACAAACGCTAGCTTGCCTTGCAAGAAACACACTCTGCTTTTGAGAAAACAGCACTCTTTTACTCTCCTGTGTTTCCTATAGGGCCAGAACATTGAGCTTGCTGAGAACAAAAGAACTGTGATTCCTACACACACGGGGCATATCTAGTTCAACTCTGCTTAGGGAACTGACAAGAACAGTAGCTTCTCTTCAGTCCAATACACTGTACTTGCTGGGAAGAGACGCGAGTGCTATTTGCACTGTGTATGGCAATGGGAGCGCAATAGTGACTCTTCTTAGCAGAAAACAACTCTTGCTCGTAGGACCAGAAACTGCATGGGATTCAACTCCGTTTAGGACTGGGAAACAAACGCTAGCTCGCCTTGCAAGAAACACACTCTGCTTTTGAGAAAACAGCACTCTTCTACTCTCCTGTGTTTCCTATAGGGCCAGATAAGTGAGCTTGCTCAGAAAAAAAGAACTGTGCTTCCTACACACAGGGGGCATATCTAGTTCAACTCTGCTTAGGAAACTGACAAGAACAGTAGCTTCTCTTCAGTCCAATACACTGTACTTGCTGGGAAGAGACGCGAGTGCTATTTGCACTGTGTATGGCAATGGGAGCTCAATAGTGACTCTTCTTTGCAGAAAACAACTCTTGCTCGTAGGAGCAGAAACTGCATGGGATTCAACTCCATTTAGGACTGGGAAACAAACGATAGCTCGCCTTGCAAGAAACACACTCTGCTTTTGAGAAAACAGCACTCTTCTACTCTCCTGTGTTTCCTATAGGGCCAGAACAGTGAGCTTGCTCAGAACAAAAGAACTGTGCTTCCTACACACACGGGGCATATCTAGTTCAACTCTGCTTAGGAAACTGACAAGAACAGTAGCTTCTCTTCAGTCCAATACACTGTACTTGCTGGGAACAGACGCGAGTGCTATTTGCACTGTGTATGGCAATGGGAGCGCAATAGTGACTCTTCTTAGCAGAAAACAATTCTTGCTCGTAGGACCAGAATCTGCATGGGATTCAACTCCGTTTAGGACTGGGAAACAAACGCTAGCTCGCCTTGCAAGAAACACTCCTCTTTTGAGAAAACAGCACTCTTCTACTATCCTGTTTTTCCTATAGGGCCAGAACAGTGAGCTTGCTCAGAACAAAAGAACTGTGCTGCCTACACACACGGGGCATATCTAGTTCAACTCTGCTTAGGGAACTGACAAGAACAGTAGCTTCTCTTCGGTCCAATACACTGTACTTGCTGGGAACAGACGCGAGTGCTATTTGCACTGTGTATGGCAATGGGAGCGCAATAGTGACTCTTCTTAGCAGAAAACAACTCTTGCTCGTAGGACCAGAAACTGCATGGGATTCAACTCCGTTTAGGACTGGGAAACAAACGCTAGCTCGCCTTGCAAGAAACACACTCTGCTTTTGAGAAAAAAACACTCTTCTACTCTCCTGTGTTTCCTATAGGGCCAGAACAGTGAGCTTGCTCAGAACAAAAGAACTGTGCTTCCTACACACACGGGGCATATCTAGTTCAACTCTGCTTAGGAAACTGACAAGAACAGTAGCTTCTCTTCAGTCCAATACACTGTACTTGCTGGGAAGAGACGCGAGTGCTATTTGCACTGTGTATGGCAATGGGAGCGCAATAGTGACTCTTCTTAGCAGAAAACAACTCTTGCTCGTAGGACCAGAAACTGCATGGGATTCAACTCTGTTTAGGACTGGGAAACAAACGCTAGCTCGCCTTGCAAGAAACACACTCTGCTTTTGAGAAAACAGCGCTCTTCAACTCTCCTGTGTTTCCTATAGGGCCAGAACAGTGAGCTTGCTCAGAACAAAAGAACTGTGCTTCCTACACACACGGGGCATATCTAGTTCAACTCTGCTTAGGAAACTGACAAGAACAGTAGCTTCTCTTCAGTCCAATACACTGTACTTGCTGGGAACAGACACGAGTGCTATTTGCACTGTGTATGGCAATGGGAGTGCAATAGTGACTCTTCTTAGCAAAAAACAATTCTTGCTCGTAGGACCAGAATCTGCATGGGATTCAACTCAGTTTAGGACTGGGAAACAAACGCTAGCTCTCCTTGCAAGAAACACACTCTGCTTTTGAGAAAACAGCACTCTTCTACTCTCCTGTGTTTCCTATAGGGCCAGAACAGTGAGCTTGCTCAGAACAAAAGAACTGTTTTTCCTACACACACGGGGCATATCTAGTTCAACTCTGCTTAGGGAACTGATAAGAACAGTAGCTTCTCTTCAGTCCAATACACTGTACTTGCTGGGAACAGACGCGAGTGCTATTTGCACTGTGTATGGCAATGGGAGCGCAATAGTGACTCTTCTTAGCAGTAAACAACTCTTGCTCGTAGGACCAGAAACTGCATGGGATTCAACTCCGTTTAGGACTGGGAAACAAACGCTAGCTCGCCTTGCAAGAAACACACTCTGCTTTTGAGAAAACAGCACTCTTCTACTCTCCTGTGTTTCCTATAGGGCCAGAACAGTGAGCTTGCTCAGAACAAAAGAACTGTGCTTCCTACACACAGGGGGCATATCTAGTTCAACTCTGCTTAGGAAACTGACAAGAACAGTACCTTCTCTTCAGTCCAATACACTGTACTTGCTGGGAACAGACGCGAGTGCTATTTGCACTGTGTATGGCAATGGGAGCGCAATAGTGACTCTTCTTAGCAGGAAACAACTCTTGCTCGTAGGAGCAGAATCTGCATGGGATTCAACTCCGTTTAGGACTGGGAAACAAACGCTAGCTCGCCTTGCAAGAAACACACTCTGCTTTTGAGAAAACAGCACTCTTCTACTCTCCTGTGTTTCCTATAGGGCCAGAACAGTGAGCTTGCTCAGAACAAAAGAACTGTGCTTCCTACACACAGGGGGCATATCTAGTTCAACTCTGCTTAGGAAACTGACAAGAACAGTAGCTTCTCTTCAGTCCAATACACTGTACTTGCTGGGAACAGACGCGAGTGCTATTTGCACTGTGTATGGCAATGGGAGCGCAATAGTGACTCTTCTTAGCAGAAAACAACTCTTGCTCGTAGGACCAGAATCTGCATGGGATTCAACTCCGTTTAGGACTGGGAAACAAACGCTAGCTGGCCTTGCAAGAAACACACTCTGCTTTTGAGAAAACAGCACTCTTCTACTCTCCTGTGTTTCCTATAGGTCCAGAACAGTGAGCTTGCTCAGAACAAAAGAACTGTGCTTCCTACACACACGGGGCATATCTAGTTCAACTCTGCTTAGGGAACTGACAAGAACAGTAGCTTCTCTTCAGTCCAATACACTGTACTTGCTGGGAACAGACGCGAGTGCTATTTGCACTGTGTATGGCAATGGGAGCGCAATAGTGACTCTTCTTAGCGGAAAACATCTCTTGCTCGTAGGACCAGAATCTGCATGGGATTCAACTCCGTTTAGGACTGGGAAAGAAACGCTAGCTCGCCTTGCAAGAAACACGCCTCTTTTGAGAAAACAGCACTCTTCTACTCTCCTGTGTTTCCTATAGGGCCAGAACAGTGAGCTTGCTCAGAACAAAAGAACTGTGCTTCCTACACACACGGGGCATATCTAGTTCAACTCTGCTTAGGGAACTGACAAGAACAGTAGCTTCTCTTCAGTCCAATACACTGTACTTGCTGGGAACAGACGCGAGTGCTATTTGCACTGTGTATGGCAATGGGAGCGCAATAGTGACTCTTCTTAGCAGAAAACAACTCTTGCTCGTAGGACCAGAAACTGCATGGGATTCAACTCCGTTTAGGACTGGGAAACAAACGCTAGCTCGCCTTGCAAGAAACACACTCTGCTTTTGAGAAAAAAACACTCTTCTACTCTCCTGTGTTTCCTATAGGGCCAGAACAGTGAGCTTGCTCAGAACAAAAGAACTGTGCTTCCTACACACACGGGGCATATCTAGTTCAACTCTGCTTAGGAAACTGACAAGAACAGTAGCTTCTCTTCAGTCCAATACACTGTACTTGCTGGGAACAGACGCGAGTGCTATTTGCACTGTGTATGGCAATGGGAGCTCAATAGTGACTCTTCTTAGCAGAAAACAACTCTTGCTCGTAGGACCAGAAACTGCATGGGATTCAACTCCGTTTAGGACTGGGAAACAAACGCTAGCTCGCCTTGCAAGAAACACACTCTGCTTTTGAGAAAACAGCGCTCTTCTACTCTCCTGTGTTTCCTATAGGGCCAGAACAGTGAGCTTGCTCAGAACAAAAGAACTGTGCTTCCTACACACAGGGGGCATATCTAGTTCAACTCTGCTTAGGAAACTGACAAGAACAGTAGCTTCTCTTCAGTCCAATACACTGTACTTGCTGGGAACAGACGCGAGTGCTATTTGCACTGTGTATGGCAATGGGAGTGCAATAGTGACTCTTCTTAGCAAAAAACAATTCTTGCTCGTAGGACCAGAATCTGCATGGGATTCAACTCAGTTTAGGACTGGGAAACAAACGCTAGCTCGCCTTGCAAGAAACACACTCTGCTTTTGAGAAAACAGCACTCTTCTACTCTCCTGTGTTTCCTATAGGGCCAGAACAGTGAGCTTGCTCAGAACAAAAGAACTGTGCTTCCTACACACACGGGGCATATCTAGTTCAACTCTGCTTAGGGAACTGATAAGAACAGTAGCTTCTCTTCAGTCCAATACACTGTACTTGCTGGAAACAGACGCGAGTGCTATTTGCACTGTGTATGGCAATGGGAGCGCAATAGTGACTCTTCTTAGCAGAAAACAACTCTTGCTCGTAGGACCAGAAACTGCATGGGATTCAACTCCGTTTAGGACTGGGAAACAAACGCTAGCTCGCCTTGCAAGAAACACACTCTGCTTTTGAGAAAACAGCACTCTTCTACTCTCCTGTGTTTCCTATAGGGCCAGAACAGTGAGCTTGCTCAGAACAAAAGAACTGTGCTTCCTACACACAGGGGGCATATCTAGTTCAACTCTGCTTAGGAAACTGACAAGAACAGTACCTTCTCTTCAGTCCAATACACTGTACTTGCTGGGAACAGACGCGAGTGCTATTTGCACTGTGTATGGCAATGGGAGCGCAATAGTGACTCTTCTTAGCAGAAAACAACTCTTGCTCGTAGGACCAGAATCTGCATGGGATTCAACTCCGTTTAGGACTGGGAAACAAACGCTAGCTCGCCTTGCAAGAAACACACTCTGCTTTTGAGAAAACAGCACTCTTTTACTCTCCTGTGTTTCCTATAGGGCCAGAACAGTGAGCTTGCTCAGAACAAAAGAACTGTGCTTCCTACACACAGGGGGCATATCTAGTTCAACTCTGCTTAGGAAACTGACAAGAACAGTAGCTTCTCTTCAGTCCAATACACTGTACTTGCTGGGAACAGACGCGAGTGCTATTTGCACTGTGTATGGCAATGGGAGCGCAATAGTGACTCTTCTTAGCAGCTAACAACTCTTGCTCGTAGGACCAGAATCTGCATGGGATTCAACTCCGTTTAGGACTGGGAAACAAACGCTAGCTGGCCTTGCAAGAAACACACTCTGCTTTTGAGAAAACAGCACTCTTCTACTCTCCTGTGTTTCCTATAGGGCCAGAAAAGTGAGCTTGCTCAGAACAAAAGAACTGTGCTTCCTACACACACGGGGCATATCTAGTTCAACTCTGCTTAGGATACTGACAAGAACAGTAGCTTCTCTTCAGTCCAATACACTGTACTTGCTGGGAACAGACGCGAGTGCTATTTGCACTGTGTATGGCAATGGGAGCTCAATAGTGACTCTTCTTAGCAGAAAACAACTCTTGCTCGTAGGAGTAGAAACTGCATGGGATTCAACTCCGTTTAGGACTGGGAAACAAACGCTAGCTTGCCTTGCAAGAAACACACTCTGCTTTTGAGAAAACAGCACTCTTTTACTCTCCTGTGTTTCCTATAGGGCCAGAACATTGAGCTTGCTGAGAACAAAAGAACTGTGCTTCCTACACACACGGGGCATATCTAGTTCAACTCTGCTTAGGGAACTGACAAGAACAGTAGCTTCTCTTCAGTCCAATACACTGTACTTGCTGGGAAGAGACGCGAGTGCTATTTGCACTGTGTATGGCAATGGGAGCGCAATAGTGACTCTTCTTAGCAGAAAACAACTCTTGCTCGTAGGACCAGAAACTGCATGGGATTCAACTCCGTTTAGGACTGGGAAACAAACGCTAGCTCGCCTTGCAAGAAACACACTCTGCTTTTGAGAAAACAGCACTCTTCTACTCTCCTGTGTTTCCTATAGGGCCAGAACAGTGAGCTTGCTCAGAAAAAAAGAACTGTGCTTCCTACACACAGGGGGCATATCTAGTTCAACTCTGCTTAGGAAACTGACAAGAACAGTAGCTTCTCTTCAGTCCAATACACTGTACTTGCTGGGAAGAGACGCGAGTGCTATTTGCACTGTGTATGGCAATGGGAGCTCAATAGTGACTCTTCTTTGCAGAAAACAACTCTTGCTCGTAGGAGCAGAAACTGCATGGGATTCAACTCCATTTAGGACTGGGAAACAAACGATAGCTCGCCTTGCAAGAAACACACTCTGCTTTTGAGAAAACAGCACTCTTCTACTCTCCTGTGTTTCCTATAGGGCCAGAACAGTGAGCTTGCTCAGAACAAAAGAACTGTGCTTCCTACACACACGGGGCATATCTAGTTCAACTCTGCTTAGGAAACTGACAAGAACAGTAGCTTCTCTTCAGTCCAATACACTGTACTTGCTGGGAACAGACGCGAGTGCTATTTGCACTGTGTATGGCAATGGGAGCGCAATAGTGACTCTTCTTAGCAGAAAACAATTCTTGCTCGTAGGACCAGAATCTGCATGGGATTCAACTCCGTTTAGGACTGGGAAACAAACGCTAGCTCGCCTTGCAAGAAACACTCCTCTTTTGAGAAAACAGCACTCTTCTACTATCCTGTGTTTCCTATAGGGCCAGAACAGTGAGCTTGCTCAGAACAAAAGAACTGTGCTGCCTACACACACGGGGCATATCTAGTTCAACTCTGCTTAGGGAACTGACAAGAACAGTAGCTTCTCTTCAGTCCAATACACTGTACTTGCTGGAAACAGACGCGAGTGCTATTTGCACTGTGTATGGCAATGGGAGCGCAATAGTGACTCTTCTTAGCAGAAAACAACTCTTGCTCGTAGGACCAGAAACTGCATGGGATTCAACTCCGTTTAGGACTGGGAAACAAACGCTAGCTCGCCTTGCAAGAAACACACTCTGCTTTTGAGAAAAAAACACTCTTCTACTCTCCTGTGTTTCCTATAGGGCCAGAACAGTGAGCTTGCTCAGAACAAAAGAACTGTGCTTCCTACACACACGGGGCATATCTAGTTCAACTCTGCTTAGGAAACTGACAAGAACAGTAGCTTCTCTTCAGTCCAATACACTGTACTTGCTGGGAACAGACGCGAGTGCTATTTGCACTGTGTATGGCAATGGGAGCTCAATAGTGACTCTTCTTAGCAAAAAACAATTCTTGCTCGTAGGACCAGAATCTGCATGGGATTCAACTCAGTTTAGGACTGGGAAACAAACGCTAGCTCTCCTTGCAAGAAACACACTCTGCTTTTGAGAAAACAGCACTCTTCTACTCTCCTGTGTTTCCTATAGGGCCAGAACAGTGAGCTTGCTCAGAACAAAAGAACTGTGCTTCCTACACACACGGGGCATATCTAGTTCAACTCTGCTTAGGGAACTGATAAGAACAGTAGCTTCTCTTCAGTCCAATACACTGTACTTGCTGGGAACAGACGCGAGTGCTATTTGCACTGTGTATGGCAATGGGAGCGCAATAGTGACTCTTCTTAGCAGAAAACAACTCTTGCTCGTAGGACCAGAAACTGCATGGGATTCAACTCCGTTTAGGGCTGGGAAACAAACGCTAGCTCGCCTTGCAAGAAACACACTCTGCTTTTGAGAAAACAGCACTCTTCTACTCTCCTGTGTTTCCTATAGGGCCAGAACAGTGAGCTTGCTCAGAACAAAAGAACTGTGCTTCCTACACACAGGGGGCATATCTAGTTCAACTCTGCTTAGGAAACTGACAAGAACAGTACCTTCTCTTCAGTCCAATACACTGTACTTGCTGGGAACAGACGCGAGTGCTATTTGCACTGTGTATGGCAATGGGAGCGCAATAGTGACTCTTCTTAGCAGAAAACAACTCTTGCTCGTAGGACCAGAATCTGCATGGGATTCAACTCCGTTTAGGACTGGGAAACAAACGCTAGCTCGCCTTGCAAGAAACACACTCTGCTTTTGAGAAAACAGCACTCTTCTACTCTCCTGTGTTTCCTATAGGGCCAGAACAGTGAGCTTGCTCAGAACAAAAGAACTGTGCTTCCTACACACAGGGGGCATATCTAGTTCAACTCTGCTTAGGAAACTGACAAGAACAGTAGCTTCTCTTCAGTCCAATACACTGTACTTGCTGGGAACAGACGCGAGTGCTATTTGCACTGTGTATGGCAATGGGAGCGCAATAGTGACTCTTCTTAGCAGAAAACAACTCTTGCTCGTAGGACCAGAATCTGCATGGGATTCAACTCCGTTTAGGACTGGGAAACAAACGCTAGCTGGCCTTGCAAGAAACACACTCTGCTTTTGAGAAAACAGCACTCTTCTACTCTCCTGTGTTTCCTATAGGTCCAGAACAGTGAGCTTGCTCAGAACAAAAGAACTGTGCTTCCTACACACACGGGGCATATCTAGTTCAACTCTGCTTAGGGAACTGACAAGAACAGTAGCTTCTCTTCAGTCCAATACACTGTACTTGCTGGGAACAGACGCGAGTGCTATTTGCACTGTGTATGGCAATGGGAGCGCAATAGTGACTCTTCTTAGCGGAAAACATCTCTTGCTCGTAGGACCAGAATCTGCATGGGATTCAACTCCGTTTAGGACTGGGAAAGAAACGCTAGCTCGCCTTGCAAGAAACACGCCTCTTTTGAGAAAACAGCACTCTTCTACTATCCTGTGTTTCCTATAGGGCCAGAACAGTGAGCTTGCTCAGAACAAAAGAACTGTGCTGCCTACACACACGGGGCATATCTAGTTCAACTCTGCTTAGGGAACTGACAAGAACAGTAGCTTCTCTTCAGTCCAATACACTGTACTTGCTGGGAACAGACGCGAGTGCTATTTGCACTGTGTATGGCAATGGGAGCGCAATAGTGACTCTTCTTAGCAGAAAACAACTCTTGCTCGTAGGACCAGAAACTGCATGGGATTCAACTCCGTTTAGGACTGGGAAACAAACGCTAGCTCGCCTTGCAAGAAACACACTCTGCTTTTGAGAAAAAAACACTCTTCTACTCTCCTGTGTTTCCTATAGGGCCAGAACAGTGAGCTTGCTCAGAACAAAAGAACTGTGCTTCCTACACACACGGGGCATATCTAGTTCAACTCTGCTTAGGAAACTGACAAGAACAGTAGCTTCTCTTCAGTCCAATACACTGTACTTGCTGGGAACAGACGCGAGTGCTATTTGCACTGTGTATGGCAATGGGAGCTCAATAGTGACTCTTCTTAGCAGAAAACAACTCTTGCTCGTAGGACCAGAAACTGCATGGGATTCAACTCCGTTTAGGACTGGGAAACAAACGCTAGCTCGCCTTGCAAGAAACACACTCTGCTTTTGAGAAAACAGCGCTCTTCTACTCTCCTGTGTTTCCTATAGGGCCAGAACAGTGAGCTTGCTCAGAACAAAAGAACTGTGCTTCCTACACACAGGGGGCATATCTAGTTCAACTCTGCTTAGGAAACTGACAAGAACAGTAGCTTCTCTTCAGTCCAATACACTGTACTTGCTGGGAACAGACGCGAGTGCTATTTGCACTGTGTATGGCAATGGGAGTGCAATAGTGACTCTTCTTAGCAAAAAACAATTCTTGCTCGTAGGACCAGAATCTGCATGGGATTCAACTCAGTTTAGGACTGGGAAACAAACGCTAGCTCGCCTTGCAAGAAACACACTCTGCTTTTGAGAAAACAGCACTCTTCTACTCTCCTGTGTTTCCTATAGGGCCAGAACAGTGAGCTTGCTCAGAACAAAAGAACTGTGCTTCCTACACACACGGGGCATATCTAGTTCAACTCTGCTTAGGGAAGTGATAAGAACAGTAGCTTCTCTTCAGTCCAATACACTGTACTTGCTGGGAACAGACGCGAGTGCTATTTGCACTGTGTATGGCAATGGGAGCGCAATAGTGACTCTTCTTAGCAGAAAACAACTCTTGCTCGTAGGACCAGAAACTGCATGGGATTCAACTCCGTTTAGGACTGGGAAACAAACGCTAGCTCGCCTTGCAAGAAACACACTCTGCTTTTGAGAAAACAGCACTCTTCTACTCTCCTGTGTTTCCTATAGGGCCAGAACAGTGAGCTTGCTCAGAACAAAAGAACTGTGCTTCCTACACACAGGGGGCATATCTAGTTCAACTCTGCTTAGGAAACTGACAAGAACAGTACCTTCTCTTCAGTCCAATACACTGTACTTGCTGGGAACAGACGCGAGTGCTATTTGCACTGTGTATGGCAATGGGAGCGCAATAGTGACTCTTCTTAGCAGAAAACAACTCTTGCTCGTAGGACCAGAATCTGCATGGGATTCAACTCCGTTTAGGACTGGGAAACAAACGCTAGCTGGCCTTGCAAGAAACACACTCTGCTTTTGAGAAAACAGCACTCTTCTACTCTCCTGTGTTTCCTATAGGTCCAGAACAGTGAGCTTGCTCAGAACAAAAGAACTGTGCTTCCTACACACAGGGGGCATATCTAGTTCAACTCTGCTTAGGGAACTGACAAGAACAGTAGCTTCTCTTCAGTCCAATACACTGTACTTGCTGGGAACAGACGCGAGTGCTATTTGCACTGTGTATGGCAATGGGAGCGCAATAGTGACTCTTCTTAGCGGAAAACATCTCTTGCTCGTAGGACCAGAATCTGCATGGGATTCAACTCCGTTTAGGACTGGGAAAGAAACGCTAGCTCGCCTTGCAAGAAACACGCCTCTTTTGAGAAAACAGCACTCTTCTACTCTCCTGTGTTTCCTATAGGGCCAGAACAGTGAGCTTGCTCAGAAAAAAGAACTGTGCTTCCTACACACACGGGGCATATCTAGTTCAACTCTGCTTAGGGAACTGACAAGAACAGTAGCTTCTCTTCAGTCCAATACACTGTACTTGCTGGGAACAGACGTGAGTGCTATTTGCACTGTGTATGGCAATGGGAGCGCAATAGTGACTCTTCTTAGCAGAAAACAACTCTTGCTCGTAGGACCAGAAACTGCATGGGATTCAACTCCGTTTAGGACTGGGAAACAAACGCTAGCTCGCCTTGCAAGAAACACACTCTGCTTTTGAGAAAAAAACACTCTTCTACTCTCCTGTGTTTCCTATAGGGCCAGAACAGTGAGCTTGCTCAGAACAAAAGAACTGTGCTTCCTACACACACGGGGCATATCTAGTTCAACTCTGCTTAGGAAACTGACAAGAACAGTAGCTTCTCTTCAGTCCAATACACTGTACTTGCTGGGAACAGACGCGAGTGCTATTTGCACTGTGTATGGCAATGGGAGCTCAATAGTGACTCTTCTTAGCAGAAAACAACTCTTGCTCGTAGGACCAGAAACTGCATGGGATTCAACTCCGTTTAGGACTGGGAAACAAACGCTAGCTGGCCTTGCAAGAAACACACTCTGCTTTTGACAAAACAGCGCTCTTCTACTCTCCTGTGTTTCCTATAGGGCCAGAACAGTGAGCTTGCTCAGAACAAAAGAACTGTGCTTCCTACACACAGGGGGCATATCTAGTTCAACTCTGCTTAGGAAACTGACAAGAACAGTAGCTTCTCTTCAGTCCAATACACTGTACTTGCTGGGAACAGACGCGAGTGCTATTTGCACTGTGTATGGCAATGGGAGCGCAATAGTGACTCTTCTTAGCAGAAAACAACTCTTGCTCGTAGGACCAGAATCTGCATGGGATTCAACTCCGTTTAGGACTGGGAAACAAACGCTAGCTGGCCTTGCAAGAAACACACTCTGCTTTTGAGAAAACAGCACTCTTCTACTCTCCTGTGTTTCCTATAGGTCCAGAACAGTGAGCTTGCTCAGAACAAAAGAACTGTGCTTCCTACACACACGGGGCATATCTAGTTCAACTCTGCTTAGGGAACTGACAAGAACAGTAGCTTCTCTTCAGTCCAATACACTGTACTTGCTGGGAACAGACGCGAGTGCTATTTGCACTGTGTATGGCAATGGGAGCGCAATAGTGACTCTTCTTAGCGGAAAACATCTCTTGCTCGTAGGACCAGAATCTGCATGGGATTCAACTCCGTTTAGGACTGGGAAAGAAACGCTAGCTCGCCTTGCAAGAAACACGCCTCTTTTGAGAAAACAGCACTCTTCTACTCTCCTGTGTTTCCTATAGGGCCAGAACAGTGAGCTTGCTCAGAACAAAAGAACTGTGCTTCCTACACACACGGGGCATATCTAGTTCAACTCTGCTTAGGGAACTGACAAGAACAGTAGCTTCTCTTCAGTCCAATACACTGTACTTGCTGGGAACAGACGCGAGTGCTATTTGCACTGTGTATGGCAATGGGAGCGCAATAGTGACTCTTCTTAGCAGAAAACAACTCTTGCTCGTAGGACCAGAAACTGCATGGGATTCAACTCCGTTTAGGACTGGGAAACAAACGCTAGCTCGCCTTGCAAGAAACACACTCTGCTTTTGAGAAAAAAACACTCTTCTACTCTCCTGTGTTTCCTATAGGGCCAGAACAGTGAGCTTGCTCAGAACAAAAGAACTGTGCTTCCTACACACACGGGGCATATCTAGTTCAACTCTGCTTAGGAAACTGACAAGAACAGTAGCTTCTCTTCAGTCCAATACACTGTACTTGCTGGGAACAGACGCGAGTGCTATTTGCACTGTGTATGGCAATGGGAGCTCAATAGTGACTCTTCTTAGCAGAAAACAACTCTTGCTCGTAGGACCAGAAACTGCATGGGATTCAACTCCGTTTAGGACTGGGAAACAAACGCTAGCTCGCCTTGCAAGAAACACACTCTGCTTTTGAGAAAACAGCGCTCTTCTACTCTCCTGTGTTTCCTATAGGGCCAGAACAGTGAGCTTGCTCAGAACAAAAGAACTGTGCTTCCTACACACAGGGGGCATATCTAGTTCAACTCTGCTTAGGAAACTGACAAGAACAGTAGCTTCTCTTCAGTCCAATACACTGTACTTGCTGGGAACAGACGCGAGTGCTATTTGCACTGTGTATGGCAATGGGAGCGCAATAGTGACTCTTCTTAGCAGAAAACAACTCTTGCTCGTAGGACCAGAATCTGCATGGGATTCAACTCCATTTAGGACTGGGAAACAAACGCTAGCTGGCCTTGCAAGAAACACACTCTGCTTTTGAGAAAACAGCACTCTTCTACTCTCCTGTGTTTCCTATAGGTCCAGAACAGTGAGCTTGCTCAGAACAAAAGAACTGTGCTTCCTACACACACGGGGCATATCTAGTTCAACTCTGCTTAGGGAACTGACAAGAACAGTAGCTTCTCTTCAGTCCAATACACTGTACTTGCTGGGAACAGACGCGAGTGCTATTTGCACTGTGTATGGCAATGGGAGCGCAATAGTGACTCTTCTTAGCGGAAAACATCTCTTGCTCGTAGGACCAGAATCTGCATGGGATTCAACTCCGTTTAGGACTGGGAAAGAAACGCTAGCTCGCCTTGCAAGAAACACGCCTCTTTTGAGAAAACAGCACTCTTCTACTCTCCTGTGTTTCCTATAGGGCCAGAACAGTGAGCTTGCTCAGAACAAAAGAACTGTGCTTCCTACACACACGGGGCATATCTAGTTCAACTCTGCTTAGGGAACTGACAAGAACAGTAGCTTCTCTTCAGTCCAATACACTGTACTTGCTGGGAACAGACGCGAGTGCTATTTGCACTGTGTATGGCAATGGGAGCGCAATAGTGACTCTTCTTAGCAGAAAACAACTCTTGCTCGTAGGACCAGAAACTGCATGGGATTCAACTCCGTTTAGGACTGGGAAACAAACGCTAGCTCGCCTTGCAAGAAACACACTCTGCTTTTGAGAAAAAAACACTCTTCTACTCTCCTGTGTTTCCTATAGGGCCAGAACAGTGAGCTTGCTCAGAACAAAAGAACTGTGCTTCCTACACACACGGGGCATATCTAGTTCAACTCTGCTTAGGAAACTGACAAGAACAGTAGCTTCTCTTCAGTCCAATACACTGTACTTGCTGGGAACAGACGCGAGTGCTATTTGCACTGTGTATGGCAATGGGAGCTCAATAGTGACTCTTCTTAGCAGAAAACAACTCTTGCTCGTAGGACCAGAAACTGCATGGGATTCAACTCCGTTTAGGACTGGGAAACAAACGCTAGCTCGCCTTGCAAGAAACACACTCTGCTTTTGAGAAAACAGCGCTCTTCTACTCTCCTGTGTTTCCTATAGGGCCAGAACAGTGAGCTTGCTCAGAACAAAAGAACTGTGCTTCCTACACACAGGGGGCATATCTAGTTCAACTCTGCTTAGGAAACTGACAAGAACAGTAGCTTCTCTTCAGTCCAATACACTGTACTTGCTGGGAACAGACGCGAGTGCTATTTGCACTGTGTATGGCAATGGGAGTGCAATAGTGACTCTTCTTAGCAAAAAACAATTCTTGCTCGTAGGACCAGAATCTGCATGGGATTCAACTCAGTTTAGGACTGGGAAACAAACGCTAGCTCGCCTTGCAAGAAACACACTCTGCTTTTGAGAAAACAGCACTCTTCTACTCTCCTGTGTTTCCTATAGGGCCAGAACAGTGAGCTTGCTCAGAACAAAAGAACTGTGCTTCCTACACACACGGGGCATATCTAGTTCAACTCTGCTTAGGGAACTGATAAGAACAGTAGCTTCTCTTCAGTCCAATACACTGTACTTGCTGGGAACAGACGCGAGTGCTATTTGCACTGTGTATGGCAATGGGAGCGCAATAGTGACTCTTCTTAGCAGAAAACAACTCTTGCTCGTAGGACCAGAAACTGCATGGGATTCAACTCCGTTTAGGACTGGGAAACAAACGCTAGCTCGCCTTGCAAGAAACACACTCTGCTTTTGAGAAAACAGCACTCTTCTACTCTCCTGTGTTTCCTATAGGGCCAGAACAGTGAGCTTGCTCAGAACAAAAGAACTGTGCTTCCTACACACAGGGGGCATATCTAGTTCAACTCTGCTTAGGAAACTGACAAGAACAGTACCTTCTCTTCAGTCCAATACACTGTACTTGCTGGGAACAGACGCGAGTGCTATTTGCACTGTGTATGGCAATGGGAGCGCAATAGTGACTCTTCTTAGCAGAAAACAACTCTTGCTCGTAGGACCAGAATCTGCATGGGATTCAACTCCGTTTAGGACTGGGAAACAAACGCTAGCTCGCCTTGCAAGAAACACACTCTGCTTTTGAGAAAACAGCACTCTTTTACTCTCCTGTGTTTCCTATAGGGCCAGAACAGTGAGCTTGCTCAGAACAAAAGAACTGTGCTTCCTACACACAGGGGGCATATCTAGTTCAACTCTGCTTAGGAAACTGACAAGAACAGTAGCTTCTCTTCAGTCCAATACACTGTACTTGCTGGGAACAGACGCGAGTGCTATTTGCACTGTGTATGGCAATGGGAGCGCAATAGTGACTCTTCTTAGCAGCTAACAACTCTTGCTCGTAGGACCAGAATCTGCATGGGATTCAACTCCGTTTAGGACTGGGAAACAAACGCTAGCTGGCCTTGCAAGAAACACACTCTGCTTTTGAGAAAACAGCACTCTTCTACTCTCCTGTGTTTCCTATAGGGCCAGAAAAGTGAGCTTGCTCAGAACAAAAGAACTGTGCTTCCTACACACACGGGGCATATCTAGTTCAACTCTGCTTAGGGAACTGACAAGAACAGTAGCTTCTCTTCAGTCCAATACACTGTACTTGCTGGGAAGAGACGCGAGTGCTATTTGCACTGTGTATGGCAATGGGAGCACAATAGTGACTCTTCTTAGCAGAAAACAACTCTTGCTCGTAGGACCAGAAACTGCATGGGATTCAACTCCGTTTAGGACTGGGAAACAAACGCTAGCTCGCCTTGCAAGAAACACACTCTGCTTTTGAGAAAACAGCACTCTTCTACTCTCCTGTGTTTCCTATAGGGCCAGAACAGTGAGCTTGCTCAGAAAAAAAGAACTGTGCTTCCTACACACAGGGGGCATATCTAGTTCAACTCTGCTTAGGAAACTGACAAGAACAGTAGCTTCTCTTCAGTCCAATACACTGTACTTGCTGGGAAGAGACGCGAGTGCTATTTGCACTGTGTATGGCAATGGGAGCTCAATAGTGACTCTTCTTTGCAGAAAACAACTCTTGCTCGTAGGAGCAGAAACTGCATGGGATTCAACTCCATTTAGGACTGGGAAACAAACGATAGCTCGCCTTGCAAGAAACACACTCTGCTTTTGAGAAAACAGCACTCTTCTACTCTCCTGTGTTTCCTATAGGGCCAGAACAGTGAGCTTGCTCAGAACAAAAGAACTGTGCTTCCTACACACACGGGGCATATCTAGTTCAACTCTGCTTAGGAAACTGACAAGAACAGTAGCTTCTCTTCAGTCCAATACACTGTACTTGCTGGGAACAGACGCGAGTGCTATTTGCACTGTGTATGGCAATGGGAGCGCAATAGTGACTCTTCTTAGCAGAAAACAATTCTTGCTCGTAGGACCAGAATCTGCATGGGATTCAACTCCGTTTAGGACTGGGAAACAAACGCTAGCTCGCCTTGCAAGAAACACTCCTCTTTTGAGAAAACAGCACTCTTCTACTATCCTGTGTTTCCTATAGGGCCAGAACAGTGAGCTTGCTCAGAACAAAAGAACTGTGCTGCCTACTCACACGGGGCATATCTAGTTCAACTCTGCTTAGGGAACTGACAAGAACAGTAGCTTCTCTTCAGTCCAATACACTGTACTTGCTGGGAACAGACGCGAGTGCTATTTGCACTGTGTATGGCAATGGGAGCGCAATAGTGACTCTTCTTAGCAGAAAACAACTCTTGCTCGTAGGACCAGAAACTGCATGGGATTCAACTCCGTTTAGGACTGGGAAACAAACGCTAGCTCGCCTTGCAAGAAACACACTCTGCTTTTGAGAAAAAAACACTCTTCTACTCTCCTGTGTTTCCTATAGGGCCAGAACAGTGAGCTTGCTCAGAACAAAAGAACTGTGCTTCCTACACACACGGGGCATATCTAGTTCAACTCTGCTTAGGAAACTGACAAGAACAGTAGCTTCTCTTCAGTCCAATACACTGTACTTGCTGGGAACAGACGCGAGTGCTATTTGCACTGTGTATGGCAATGGGAGCTCAATAGTGACTCTTCTTAGCAAAAAACAATTCTTGCTCGTAGGACCAGAATCTGCATGGGATTCAACTCAGTTTAGGACTGGGAAACAAACGCTAGCTCTCCTTGCAAGAAACACACTCTGCTTTTGAGAAAACAGCACTCTTCTACTCTCCTGTGTTTCCTATAGGGCCAGAACAGTGAGCTTGCTCAGAACAAAAGAACTGTGCTTCCTACACACACGGGGCATATCTAGTTCAACTCTGCTTAGGGAACTGATAAGAACAGTAGCTTCTCTTCAGTCCAATACACTGTACTTGCTGGGAACAGACGCGAGTGCTATTTGCACTGTGTATGGCAATGGGAGCGCAATAGTGACTCTTCTTAGCAGAAAACAACTCTTGCTCGTAGGACCAGAAACTGCATGGGATTCAACTCCGTTTAGGACTGGGAAACAAACGCTAGCTCGCCTTGCAAGAAACACACTCTGCTTTTGAGAAAACAGCACTCTTCTACTCTCCTGTGTTTCCTATAGGGCCAGAACAGTGAGCTTGCTCAGAACAAAAGAACTGTGCTTCCTACACACAGGGGGCATATCTAGTTCAACTCTGCTTAGGAAACTGACAAGAACAGTACCTTCTCTTCAGTCCAATACACTGTACTTGCTGGGAACAGACGCGAGTGCTATTTGCACTGTGTATGGCAATGGGAGCGCAATAGTGACTCTTCTTAGCAGAAAACAACTCTTGCTCGTAGGACCAGAATCTGCATGGGATTCAACTCCGTTTAGGACTGGGAAACAAACGCTAGCTCGCCTTGCAAGAAACACACTCTGCTTTTGAGAAAACAGCACTCTTCTACTCTCCTGTGTTTCCTATAGGGCCAGAACAGTGAGCTTGCTCAGAACAAAAGAACTGTGCTTCCTACACACAGGGGGCATATCTAGTTCAACTCTGCTTAGGAAACTGACAAGAACAGTAGCTTCTCTTCAGTCCAATACACTGTACTTGCTGGGAACAGACGCGAGTGCTATTTGCACTGTGTATGGCAATGGGAGCGCAATAGTGACTCTTCTTAGCAGAAAACAACTCTTGCTCGTAGGACCAGAATCTGCATGGGATTCAACTCCGTTTAGGACTGGGAAACAAACGCTAGCTGGCCTTGCAAGAAACACACTCTGCTTTTGAGAAAACAGCACTCTTCTACTCTCCTGTGTTTCCTATAGGTCCAGAACAGTGAGCTTGCTCAGAACAAAAGAACTGTGCTTCCTACACACACGGGGCATATCTAGTTCAACTCTGCTTAGGGAACTGACAAGAACAGTAGCTTCTCTTCAGTCCAATACACTGTACTTGCTGGGAACAGACGCGAGTGCTATTTGCACTGTGTATGGCAATGGGAGCGCAATAGTGACTCTTCTTAGCAGAAAACAACTCTTGCTCGTAGGACCAGAAACTGCATGGGATTCAACTCCGTTTAGGACTGGGAAACAAACGCTAGCTCGCCTTGCAAGAAACACACTCTGCTTTTGAGAAAAAAACACTCTTCTACTCTCCTGTGTTTCCTATAGGGCCAGAACAGTGAGCTTGCTCAGAACAAAAGAACTGTGCTTCCTACACACACGGGGCATATCTAGTTCAACTCTGCTTAGGAAACTGACAAGAACAGTAGCTTCTCTTCAGTCCAATACACTGTACTTGCTGGGAACAGACGCGAGTGCTATTTGCACTGTGTATGGCAATGGGAGCTCAATAGTGACTCTTCTTAGCAGAAAACAACTCTTGCTCGTAGGACCAGAAACTGCATGGGATTCAACTCCGTTTAGGACTGGGAAACAAACGCTAGCTCGCCTTGCAAGAAACACACTCTGCTTTTGAGAAAACAGCGCTCTTCTACTCTCCTGTGTTTCCTATAGGGCCAGAACAGTGAGCTTGCTCAGAACAAAAGAACTGTGCTTCCTACACACAGGGGGCATATCTAGTTCAACTCTGCTTAGGAAACTGACAAGAACAGTAGCTTCTCTTCAGTCCAATACACTGTACTTGCTGGGAACAGACGCGAGTGCTATTTGCACTGTGTATGGCAATGGGAGTGCAATAGTGACTCTTCTTAGCAAAAAACAATTCTTGCTCGTAGGACCAGAATCTGCATGGGATTCAACTCAGTTTAGGACTGGGAAACAAACGCTAGCTCGCCTTGCAAGAAACACACTCTGCTTTTGAGAAAACAGCACTCTTCTACTCTCCTGTGTTTCCTATAGGGCCAGAACAGTGAGCTTGCTCAGAACAAAAGAACTGTGCTTCCTACACACACGGGGCATATCTAGTTCAACTCTGCTTAGGGAACTGATAAGAACAGTAGCTTCTCTTCAGTCCAATACACTGTACTTGCTGGGAACAGACGCGAGTGCTATTTGCACTGTGTATGGCAATGGGAGCGCAATAGTGACTCTTCTTAGCAGAAAACAACTCTTGCTCGTAGGACCAGAAACTGCATGGGATTCAACTCCGTTTAGGACTGGGAAACAAACGCTAGCTCGCCTTGCAAGAAACACACTCTGCTTTTGAGAAAACAGCACTCTTCTACTCTCCTGTGTTTCCTATAGGGCCAGAACAGTGAGCTTGCTCAGAACAAAAGAACTGTGCTTCCTACACACAGGGGGCATATCTAGTTCAACTCTGCTTAGGAAACTGACAAGAACAGTACCTTCTCTTCAGTCCAATACACTGTACTTGCTGGGAACAGACGCGAGTGCTATTTGCACTGTGTATGGCAATGGGAGCGCAATAGTGACTCTTCTTAGCAGAAAACAACTCTTGCTCGTAGGACCAGAATCTGCATGGGATTCAACTCCGTTTAGGACTGGGAAACAAACGCTAGCTCGCCTTGCAAGAAACACACTCTGCTTTTGAGAAAACAGCACTCTTCTACTCTCCTGTGTTTCCTATAGGGCCAGAACAGTGAGCTTGCTCAGAACAAAAGAACTGTGCTTCCTACACACAGGGGGCATATCTAGTTCAACTCTGCTTAGGAAACTGACAAGAACAGTAGCTTCTCTTCAGTCCAATACACTGTACTTGCTGGGAACAGACGCGAGTGCTATTTGCACTGTGTATGGCAAAGGGAGCGCAATAGTGACTCTTCTTAGCAGCTAACAACTCTTGCTCGTAGGACCAGAATCTGCATGGGATTCAACTCCGTTTAGGACTGGGAAACAAACGCTAGCTCGCCTTGCAAGAAACACACTCTGCTTTTGAGAAAACAGCACTCTTCTACTCTCCTGTGTTTCCTATAGGTCCAGAACAGTGAGCTTGCTCAGAACAAAAGAACTGTGCTTCCTACACACACGGGGCATATCTAGTTCAACTCTGCTTAGGGAACTGACAAGAACAGTAGCTTCTCTTCAGTCCAATACACTGTACTTGCTGGGAACAGACGCGAGTGCTATTTGCACTGTGTATGGCAATGGGAGCGCAATAGTGACTCTTCTTAGCGGAAAACATCTCTTGCTCGTAGGACCAGAATCTGCATGGGATTCAACTCCGTTTAGGACTGGGAAAGAAACGCTAGCTCGCCTTGCAAGAAACATGCCTCTTTTGAGAAAACAGCACTCTTCTACTCTCCTGTGTTTCCTATAGGGCCAGAACAGTGAGCTTGCTCAGAACAAAAGAACTGTGCTTCCTACACACACGGGGCATATCTAGTTCAACTCTGCTTAGGAAACTGACAAGAACAGTAGCTTCTCTTCAGTCCAATACACTGTACTTGCTGGGAACAGACGCGAGTGCTATTTGCACTGTGTATGGCAATGGGAGCGCAATAGTGACTCTTCTTAGCAGAAAACAACTCTTGCTCGTAGGACCAGAATCTGCATGGGATTCAACTCCGTTTAGGACTGATAAACAAACGCTAGCTCGCCTTGCAAGAAACACTCCTCTTTTGAGAAAACAGCACTCTTCTACTCTCCTGTGTTTCCTATAGGGCCAGAACAGTGAGCTTGCTCAGAACAAAAGAACTGTGCTGCCTACACACACGGGGCATATCTAGTTCAACTCTGCTTAGGGAACTGACAAGAACAGTAGCTTCTCTTCAGTCCAATACACTGTACTTGCTGGGAACAGACGCGAGTGCTATTTGCACTGTGTATGGCAATGGGAGCGCAATAGTGACTCTTCTTAGCAGAAAACAACTCTTGCTCGTAGGACCAGAAACTGCATGGGATTCAACTCCGTTTAGGACTGGGAAACAAACGCTAGCTCGCCTTGCAAGAAACACACTCTGCTTTTGAGAAAAAAACACTCTTCTACTCTCCTGTGTTTCCTATAGGGCCAGAACAGTGAGCTTGCTCAGAACAAAAGAACTGTGCTGCCTACACATACGGGGCATATCTAGTTCAACTCTGCTTAGGAAACTGACAAGAACAGTAGCTTCTCTTCAGTCCAATACACTGTACTTGCTGTTAACAGACGCGAGTGCTATTTGCACTGTGTATGGCAATGGGAGCGCAATAGTGACTCTTCTTAGCAGAAAACAATTCTTGCTCCTAGGACCAGAATCTGCATGGGATTCAACTCAGTTTAGGACTGGGAAACAAACGCTAGCTCGCCTTGCAAGAAACACACTCTGCTTTTGAGAAAACAGCACTCTTCTACTCTCCTGTGTTTCCTATAGGGCCAGAACAGTGAGCTTGCTCAGAACAAAAGAACTGTGCTTCCTACACACACGGGGCATATCTAGTTCAACTCTGCTTAGGAAACTGACAAGAACAGTAGCTTCTCTTCAGTCCAATACACTGTACATGCTGGGAACAGACGCCAGTGCTATTTGCACTGTGTATGGCAATGGGAGCGCAATAGTGACTCTTCTTAGCAGAAAACAACTCTTGCTCGTAGGACCAGAATCTGCATGGGATTCAACTCCGTTTAGGACTGGGAAACAAACGCTAGCTGGCCTTGCAAGAAACACACTCTGCTTTTGAGAAAACAGCACTCTTCTACTCTCCTGTGTTTCCTATAGGGCCAGAACAGTGAGCTTGCTCAGAACAAAAGAACTGTGCTTCCTACACACACGGGGCATATCTAGTTCAACTCTGCTTAGGAAACTGACCAGAACAGTAGCTTCTCTTCAGTCCAATACACTGTACTTGCTGGGAACAGACGCGAGTGCTATTTGCACTGTGTATGGCAATGGGAGCTCAATAGTGACTCTTCTTAGCAGAAAACAACTCTTGCTTGTAGGACCAGAATCTGCATGGGATTCAACTCCGTTTAGGACTGATAAACAAACGCTAGCTCGCCTTGCAAGAAACACTCCTCTTTTGAGAAAACAGAAGTCTTCTACTCTCCTGTGTTTCCTATAGGGCCAGAACAGTGAGCTTGCTCAGAACAAAAGAACTGTGCTTCCTACACACACGGGGCATATCTAGTTCAACTCTGCTTAGGAAACTGACAAGAACAGTAGCTTCTCTTCAGTCCAATACACTGTACTTGCTGGGAACAGACGCGAGTGCTATTTGCACTGTGTACGGCAATGGGAGCTCAATAGTGACTCTTCTTAGCAGAAAACAACTCTTGCTCGTAGGACCAGAATCTGCATGGGATTCAACTCCGTTTAGGACTGGGAAACAAACGCTAGATCGCCTTGCAAGAAACACACTCTGCTTTTGAGAAAACAGCACTCTTCTACTCTCCTGTGTTTCCTATAGGTCCAGAACAGTGAGCTGGCTCAGAACAAAAAAACTGTGCTGCCTACACACACGGGGCATATCTAGTTCAACTCTGCTTAGGGAACTGACAAGAACAGTAGCTTCTCTTCAGTCCAATACACTGTACTTGCTGGGAACAGACGCGAGTGCTATTTGCACTGTGTATGGCAATGGGAGCGCAATAGTGACTCTTCTTAGCGGAAAACATCTCTTGCTCGTAGGACCAGAATCTGCATGGGATTGAACTCCGTTTAGGACTGGGAAAGAAACGCTAGCTCGCCTTGCAAGAAACACGCCTCTTTTGAGAAAACAGCACTCTTCTACTCTCCTGTGTTTCCTATAGGGCCAGAACAGTGAGCTTGCTCAGAACAAAAGAACTGTGCTGCCTACACACACGGGGCATATCTAGTTCAACTCTGCTTAGGGAACTGACAAGAACAGTAGCTTCTCTTCAGTCCAATACACTGTACTTGCTGGGAACAGACGCGAGTGCTATTTGCACTGTGTATGGCAATGGGAGCGCAATAGTGACTCTTCTTAGCAGAAAACAACTCTTGCTCGTAGGACCAGAAACTGCATGGGATTCAACTCCGTTTAGGACTGGGAAACAAACGCTAGCTCGCCTTGCAAGAAACACACTCTGCTTTTGAGAAAAAAACACTCTTCTACTCTCCTGTGTTTCCTATAGGGCCAGAACAGTGAGCTTGCTCAGAACAAAAGAACTGTGCTTCCTACACACACGGGGCATATCTAGTTCAACTCTGCTTAGGAAACTGACAAGAACAGTAGCTTCTCTTCAGTCCAATACACTGTACTTGCTGGGAACAGACGCGAGTGCTATTTGCACTGTGTATGGCAATGGGAGCTCAATAGTGACTCTTCTTAGCAGAAAACAACTCTTGCTCGTAGGACCAGAAACTGCATGGGATTCAACTCCGTTTAGGACTGGGAAACAAACGCTAGCTCGCCTTGCAAGAAACACACTCTGCTTTTGAGAAAACAGCGCTCTTCTACTCTCCTGTGTTTCCTATAGGGCCAGAACAGTGAGCTTGCTCAGAACAAAAGAACTGTGCTTCCTACACACAGGGGGCATATCTAGTTCAACTCTGCTTAGGAAACTGACAAGAACAGTAGCTTCTCTTCAGTCCAATACACTGTACTTGCTGGGAACAGACGCGAGTGCTATTTGCACTGTGTATGGCAATGGGAGTGCAATAGTGACTCTTCTTAGCAAAAAACAATTCTTGCTCGTAGGACCAGAATCTGCATGGGATTCAACTCAGTTTAGGACTGGGAAACAAACGCTAGCTCGCCTTGCAAGAAACACACTCTGCTTTTGAGAAAACAGCACTCTTCTACTCTCCTGTGTTTCCTATAGGGCCAGAACAGTGAGCTTGCTCAGAACAAAAGAACTGTGCTTCCTACACACACGGGGCATATCTAGTTCAACTCTGCTTAGGGAACTGATAAGAACAGTAGCTTCTCTTCAGTCCAATACACTGTACTTGCTGGGAACAGACGCGAGTGCTATTTGCACTGTGTATGGCAATGGGAGTGCAATAGTGACTCTTCTTAGCAGAAAACAACTCTTGCTCGTAGGACCAGAAACTGCATGGGATTCAACTCCGTTTAGGACTGGGAAACAAACGCTAGCTCGCCTTGCAAGAAACACACTCTGCTTTTGAGAAAACAGCACTCTTCTACTCTCCTGTGTTTCCTATAGGGCCAGAACAGTGAGCTTGCTCAGAACAAAAGAACTGTGCTTCCTACACACAGGGGGCATATCTAGTTCAACTCTGCTTAGGAAACTGACAAGAACAGTACCTTCTCTTCAGTCCAATACACTGTACTTGCTGGGAACAGACGCGAGTGCTATTTGCACTGTGTATGGCAATGGGAGCGCAATAGTGACTCTTCTTAGCAGAAAACAACTCTTGCTCGTAGGACCAGAATCTGCATGGGATTCAACTCCGTTTAGGACTGGGAAACAAACGCTAGCTCGCCTTGCAAGAAACACACTCTGCTTTTGAGAAAACAGCACTCTTCTACTCTCCTGTGTTTCCTATAGGGCCAGAACAGTGAGCTTGCTCAGAACAAAAGAACTGTGCTTCCTACACACAGGGGGCATATCTAGTTCAACTCTGCTTAGGAAACTGACAAGAACAGTAGCTTCTCTTCAGTCCAATACACTGTACTTGCTGGGAACAGACGCGAGTGCTATTTGCACTGTGTATGGCAATGGGAGCGCAATAGTGACTCTTCTTAGCAGAAAACAACTCTTGCTCGTAGGACCAGAATCTGCATGGGATTCAACTCCGTTTAGGACTGGGAAACAAACGCTAGCTGGCCTTGCAAGAAACACACTCTGCTTTTGAGAAAACAGCACTCTTCTACTCTCCTGTGTTTCCTATAGGGCCAGAACAGTGAGCTTGCTCAGAACAAAAGAACTGTGCTGCCTACACACACGGGGCATATCTAGTTCAACTCTGCTTAGGGAACTGACAAGAACAGTAGCTTCTCTTCAGTCCAATACACTGTACTTGCTGGGAACAGACGCGAGTGCTATTTGCACTGTGTATGGCAATGGGAGCGCAATAGTGACTCTTCTTAGCAGAAAACAACTCTTGCTCGTAGGACCAGAAACTGCATGGGATTCAACTCCGTTTAGGACTGGGAAACAAACGCTAGCTCGCCTTGCAAGAAACACACTCTGCTTTTGAGAAAAAAACACTCTTCTACTCTCCTGTGTTTCCTATAGGGCCAGAACAGTGAGCTAGCTCAGAACAAAAGAACTGTGCTGCCTACACATACGGGGCATATCTAGTTCAACTCTGCTTAGGAAACTGACAAGAACAGTAGCTTCTCTTCAGTCCAATACACTGTACTTGCTGGGAACAGACGCGAGTGCTATTTGCACTGTGTATGGCAATGGGAGCGCAATAGTGACTCTTCTTAGCAGAAAACAATTCTTGCTCCTAGGACCAGAATCTGCATGGGATTCAACTCAGTTTAGGACTGGGAAACAAACGCTAGCTCGCCTTGCAAGAAACACACTCTGCTTTTGAGAAAACAGCACTCTTCTACTCTCCTGTGTTTCCTATAGGGCCAGAACAGTGAGCTTGCTCAGAACAAAAGAACTGTGCTTCCTACACACACGGGGCATATCTAGTTCAACTCTGCTTAGGAAACTGACAAGAACAGTAGCTTCTCTTCAGTCCAATACACTGTACATGCTGGGAACAGACGCCAGTGCTATTTGCACTGTGTATGGCAATGGGAGCGCAATAGTGACTCTTCTTAGCAGAAAACAACTCTTGCTCGTAGGACCAGAATCTGCATGGGATTCAACTCCGTTTAGGACTGGGAAACAAACGCTAGCTCGCCTTGCAAGAAACACACTCTGCTTTTGAGAAAACAGCACTCTTCTACTCTCCTGTGTTTCCTATAGGGCCAGAACAGTGAGCTTGCTCAGAACAAAAGAACTGTGCTTCCTACACACACGGGGCATATCTAGTTCAACTCTGCTTAGGAAACTGACCAGAACAGTAGCTTCTCTTCAGTCCAATACACTGTACTTGCTGGGAACAGACGCGAGTGCTATTTGCACTGTGTATGGCAATGGGAGCTCAATAGTGACTCTTCTTAGCAGAAAACAACTCTTGCTTGTAGGACCAGAATCTGCATGGGATTCAACTCTGTTTAGGACTGATAAACAAACGCTAGCTCGCCTTGCAAGAAACACTCCTCTTTTGAGAAAACAGAAGTCTTCTACTCTCCTGTGTTTCCTATAGGGCCAGAACAGTGAGCTTGCTCAGAACAAAAGAACTGTGCTTCCTACACACACGGGGCATATCTAGTTCAACTCTGCTTAGGAAACTGACAAGAACAGTAGCTTCTCTTCAGTCCAATACACTGTACTTGCTGGGAACAGACGCGAGTGCTATTTGCACTGTGTACGGCAATGGGAGCTCAATAGTGACTCTTCTTAGCAGAAAACAACTCTTGCTCGTAGGACCAGAATCTGCATGGGATTCAACTCCGTTTAGGACTGGGAAACAAACGCTAGATCGCCTTGCAAGAAACACACTCTGCTTTTGAGAAAACAGCACTCTTCTACTCTCCTGTGTTTCCTATAGGGCCAGAACAGTGAGCTGGCTCAGAACAAAAAAACTGTGCTGCCTACACACACGGGGCATATCTAGTTCAACTCTGCTTAGGAAACTGACAAGAACAGTAGCTTCTCTTCAGTCCAATACACTGTACTTGCTGGGAACAGACGCGAGTGCTATTTGCACTGTGTATGGCAATGGGAGCGCAATAGTGACTCTTCTTAGCAGAAAACAACTCTTGCTCGTAGGACCAGAATCTGCATGGGATTCAACTCCGTTTAGGACTGATAAAAAAACGCTAGCTCGCCTTGCAAGAAACACTCCTCTTTTGAGAAAACAGCACTCTTCTACTCTCCTGTGTTTCCTATAGGGCCAGAACAGTGAGCTTGCTCAGAACAAAAGAACTGTGCTTCCTACACACACGGGGCATATCTAATTCAACTCAGCTTAGGAAACTGACAAGAACAGTACCTTCTCTTCAGTCCAATACACTGTACTTGTTGGGAACAGACGCGAGTGCTATTTGCACTGTGTATGGCAATGGGAGCGCAATAGTGACTCTTCTTAGCAGAAAACAACTCTTGCTCGTAGGACCAGAATCTGCATGGGATTCAATTCCGTTTAGGACTGATAAACAAACGCTAGCTCGCCTTGCAAGAAACACTCCTCTTTTGAGAAAACAGCACTCTTCTACTCTCCTGTGTTTCCTATAGGGCCAGAACAGTGAGCTTGCTCAGAACAAAAGAACTGTGCTGCCTACACACACGGGGCATATCTAGTTCAACTCTGCTTAGGGAACTGACAAGAACAGTAGCTTCTCTTCAGTCCAATACACTGTACTTGCTGGGAACAGACGCGAGTGCTATTTGCACTGTGTATGGCAATGGGAGCTCAATAGTGACTCTTCTTAGCAGAAAACAACTCTTGGTCGTAGGACCAGAAACTGCATGGGATTCACATCCGTTTAGGACTGGGAAACAAACGCTAGCTCGCCTTGCAAGAAACACACTCTGCTTTTGAGAAAAAAGCACTCTTCTACTCTCCTGTGTTTCCTATAGGGCCAGAACAGTGAGCTTGCTCAGAACAAAAGAACTGTGCTTCCTACACACACGGGGCATATCTAGTTCAACTCTGCTTAGGAAACTGACAAGAACAGTAGCTTCTCTTCAGTCCAATACACTGTACTTGCTGGGAAGAGACGCGAGTGCTATTTGCACTGTGTATGGCAATGGGAGTGCAATAGTGACTCTTCTTAGCAGAAAACAACTCTTGCTCGTAGGACCAGAATCTGCATGGGATTCAACTCCTTTTAGGACTGGGAAACAAACGCTAGCTCGCCTTGCAAGAAACACACTCTGCTTTTGAGAAAACAGCACTCTTCTACTCTCCTGTGTTTCCTATAGGGCCAGAACAGTGAGCTTGCTCAGAACAAAAGAACTGTGCTTCCTACACACACGGGGCATATCTAGTTCAACTCTGCTTAGGAAACTGACAAGAACAGTAGCTTCTCTTCAGTCCAATACACTGTACTTGCTGGGAACAGACGCGAGTGCTATTTGCACTGTGTATGGCAATGGGAGCGCAATAGTGACTCTTCTTAGCAGAAAACAACTCTTGCTCGTAGGACCAGAATCTGCATGGGATTCAACACCGTTTAGGACTGGGAAACAAACGCTAGCTCGCCTTGCAAGAAACACACTCTGCTTTTGAGAAAACAGCACTCTTCTACTCTCCTGTGTTTCCTATAGGGCCAGAACAGTGAGCTTGCTCAGAACAAAAGAACTGTGCTTCCTACACACACGGGGCATATCTAGTTCAACTCTGCTTAGGAAACTGACAAGAACAGTAGCTTCTCTTCAGTCCAATACACTGTACTTGCTGGGAACAGACGCGAGTGCTATTTGCACTGTGTATGGCAATGGGAGCGCAATAGTGACTCTTCTTAGCAGAAAACAACTCTTGCTCGTAGGACCAGAATCTGCATGGGATTCAACACCGTTTAGGACTGGGAAACAAAAGCTGGCTCGCCTTGCAAGAAACACACTCTGCTTTTGAGAAAACAACACTCTTCTACTCTCCTGTGTTTCCTATAGGGCCAGAACAGTGAGCTTGCTCAGAACAAAAGAACTGTGCTTCCTACACACACGGGGCATATCTAGTTCAACTCTGCTTAGGAAACTGACAAGAACAGTAGCTTCTCTTCAGTCCAATACACTGTACTTGCTGGGAAGAGACGCGAGTGCTATTTGCACTGTGCATGGCAATGGGAGCGCAATAGTGACTCTTCTTAGCAGAAAACAACTCTTGCTCGTAGGACCAGAATCTGCATGGGATTCAACTCCGTTTAGGACTGGGAAACAAACGCTAGCTCGCCTTGCAAGAAACACACTCTGCTTTTGAGAAAACAGCACTCTTCTACTCTCCTGTGTTTCCTATAGGGCCAGAACAGTGAGCTTGCTCAGAACAAAAGAACTGTGCTTCCTACACACACGGGGCATATCTAGTTCAACTCTGCTTAGGAAACTGACAAGAACAGTAGCTTCTCTTCAGTCCAATACACTGTACTTGCTGGGAAGAGACGCGAGTGCTATTTGCACTGTGTATGGCAATGGGAGCGCAATAGTGACTCTTCTTAGCAGAAAACAATTCTTGCTCGTAGGACCAGAATCTGGATGGGATTCAACTCCGTTTAGGACTGGGAAACAAACGCTAGCTCGCCTTGCAAGAAACACTCCTCTTTTGAGAAAACAGCACTCTTCTACTCTCCTGTGTTTCCTATAGGGCCAGAACAGTGAGCTTGCTCAGAACAAAAGAACTGTGCTTCCTACACACACGGGGCATATCTAGTTCAACTCTGCTTAGGGAACTGACAAGAACAGTAGCTTCTCTTCAGTCCAATACACTGTACTTGCTGGGAAGAGACGCGAGTGCTATTTGCACTGTGTAAGGCAATGGGAGCGCAATAGTGACTCTTCTTAGCAGAAAACAACTCTCGCTCGTAGGACCAGAAACTGCATGGGATTCAACTCCGTTTAGGACTGGGAAACAAACGCTAGCTCGCCTTGCAAGAAACACACTCTGCTTTTGAGAAAACAGCACTCTTCTACTCTCCTGTGTTTCCTATAGGGCCAGAACAGTGAGCTGGCTCAGAACAAAAGAACTGTGCTTCCTACACACAGGGGGCATATCTAGTTCAACTCTGCTTAGGAAACTGACAAGAACAGTACCTTCTCTTCAGTCCAATACACTGTACTTGCTGGGAACAGACGCGAGTGCTATTTGCACTGTGTATGGCAATGGGAGCGCAATAGTGACTCTTCTTAGCAGCTAACAACTCTTGCTCGTAGGACCAGAATCTGCATGGGATTCAACTCCGTTTAGGACTGGGAAACAAACGCTAGCTGGCCTTGCAAGAAACACACTCTGCTTTTGAGAAAACAGCACTCTTTTACTCTCCTGTGTTTCCTATAGGGCCAGAACAGTGAGCTTGCTCAGAACAAAAGAACTGTGCTTCCTACACACACGGGGCATATCTAGTTCAACTCTGCTTAGGAAACTGACAAGAACAGTAGCTTCTCTTCAGTCCAATACACTGTACTTGCTGGGAACAGACGCGAGTGCTATTTGCACTGTGTATGGCAATGGGAGCTCAATAGTGACTCTTCTTAGCAGAAAACAACTCTTGCTCGTAGGACCAGAATCTGCATGGGATTCAACTCCGTTTAGGACTGATAAACAAACGCTAGCTCGCCTTGCAAGAAACACTCCTCTTTTGAGAAAACAGAACTCTTCTACTCTCCTGTGTTTCCTATAGGGCCAGAACAGTGAGCTTGCTCAGAACAAAAGAACTGTGCTTCCTACACACACGGGGCATATCTAGTTCAACTCTGCTTAGGAAACTGACAAGAACAGTAGCTTCTCTTCAGTCCAATACACTGTACTTGCTGGGAACAGACGCGAGTGCTATTTGCACTGTGTACGGCAATGGGAGCTCAATAGTGACTCTTCTTAGCAGAAAACAACTCTTGCTCGTAGGACCAGAATCTGCATGGGATTCAACTCCGTTTAGGACTGGGAAACAAACGCTAGATCGCCTTGCAAGAAACACACTCTGCTTTTGAGAAAACAGCACTCTTCTACTCTCCTGTGTTTCCTATAGGGCCAGAACAGTGAGCTGGCTCAGAACAAAAGAACTGTGCTTCCTACACACACGGGGCATATCTAGTTCAACTCAGCTTAGGAAACTGACAAGAACAGTACCTTCTCTTCAGTCCAATACACTGTACTTGCTGGGAACAGACGCGAGTGCTATTTGCACTGTGTATGGCAATGGGAGCGCAATAGTGACTCTTCTTAGCAGAAAACAACTCTTGCTCGTAGGACCAGAAACTGCATGGGATTCAACTCCGTTTAGGACTGGGAAAGAAACGCTAGCTCGCCTTGCAAGAAACACACTCTGCTTTTGAGAAAACAGTACTCTTCTACTCTCCTGTGTTTCCTATAGGGCCAGAACAGTGAGCTTGCTCAGAACAAAAGAACTGTGCTTCCTACACACACGGGGCATATCTAGTTCAACTCTGCTTAGGAAACTGACAAGAACAGTAGCTTCTCTTCAGTCCAATACACTGTACTTGCTGGGAACAGACGCGAGTGCTATTTGCACTGTGTATGGCAATGGGAGCGCAATAATGACTCTTCTTAGCAGAAAACAACTCTTGCTCGTAGGACCAGAATCTGCATGGGATTCAACTCCGTTTAGGACTGGGAAACAAACGCTAGCTCGCCTTGCAAGAAACACACTCTGCTTTTGAGAAAAAAGCACTCTTCTACTCTCCTGTGTTTCCTATAGGGCCAGAACAGTGAGCTTGCTCAGAACAAAAGAACTGTGCTTCCTACACACACGGGGCATATCTAGTTCAACTCTGCTTAGGAAACTGACAAGAACAGTAGCTTCTCTTCAGTCCAATACACTGTACTTGCTGGGAAGAGACGCGAGTGCTATTTGCACTGTGTATGGCAATGGGAGCTCAATAGTGACTCTTCTTAGCAGAAAACAACTCTTGCTCGTAGGACCAGAAACTGCATGGGATTCAACTCCGTTTAGGACTGGGAAACAAACGCTAGCTGGCCTTGCAAGAAACACTCCTCTTTTGAGAAAACAGAACTCTTCTACTCTCCTGTGTTTCCTATAGGGCCAGAACAGTGAGCTTGCTCAGAACAAAAGAACTGTGCTTCCTACACACACGGGGCATATCTAGTTCAACTCTGCTTAGGAAACTGACAAGAACAGTAGCTTCTCTTCAGTCCAATACACTGTACTTGCTGGGAACAGACGCGAGTGCTATTTGCACTGTGTATGGCAATGGGAGCGCAATAGTGACTCTTCTTAGCAGAAAACAACTCTTGCTCGTAGGACCAGAATCTGCATGGGATTCAACTCCGTTTAGGACTGATAAACAAACGCTAGCTCGCCTTGCAAGAATCACTCCTCTTTTGAGAAAACAGCACTCTTCTACTCTCCTGTGTTTCCTATAGGGCCAGAACAGTGAGCTTGCTCAGAACAAAAGAACTGTGCTGCCTACACACACGGGGCATATCTAGTTCAACTCTGCTTAGGGAACTGACAAGAACAGTAGCTTCTCTTCAGTCCAATACACTGTACTTGCTGGGAACAGACGCGAGTGCTATTTGCACTGTGTATGGCAATGGGAGCTCAATAGTGACTCTTCTTAGCAGAAAACAACTCTTGCTCGTAGGACCAGAAACTGCATGGGATTCACATCCGTTTAGGACTGGGAAACAAACGCTAGCTCGCCTTGCAAGAAACACACTCTGCTTTTGAGAAAAAAGCACTCTTCTACTCTCCTGTGTTTCCTATAGGGCCAGAACAGTGAGCTTGCTCAGAACAAAAGAACTGTGCTTCCTACACACACGGGGCATATCTAGTTCAACTCTGCTTAGGAAACTGACAAGAACAGTAGCTTCTCTTCAGTCCAATACACTGTACTTGCTGGGAAGAGACGCGAGTGCTATTTGCACTGTGTATGGCAATGGGAGTGCAATAGTGACTCTTCTTAGCAGAAAACAACTCTTGCTCGTAGGACCAGAATCTGCATGGGATTCAACTCCTTTTAGGACTGGGAAACAAACGCTAGCTCGCCTTGCAAGAAACACACTCTGCTTTTGAGAAAACAGCACTCTTCTACTCTCCTGTGTTTCCTATAGGGCCAGAACAGTGAGCTTGCTCAGAACAAAAGAACTGTGCTTCCTACACACACGGGGCATATCTAGTTCAACTCTGCTTAGGAAACTGACAAGAACAGTAGCTTCTCTTCAGTCCAATACACTGTACTTGCTGGGAACAGACGCGAGTGCTATTTGCACTGTGTATGGCAATGGGAGCTCAATAGTGACTCTTCTTAGCAGAAAACAACTCTTGCTCGTAGGACCAGAATCTGCATGGGATTCAACACCGTTTAGGACTGGGAAACAAACGCTAGCTCGCCTTGCAAGAAACACACTCTGCTTTTGAGAAAACAGCACTCTTCTACTCTCCTGTGTTTCCTATAGGGCCAGAACAGTGAGCTTGCTCAGAACAAAAGAACTGTGCTTCCTACACACACGGGGCATATCTAGTTCAACTCTGCTTAGGAAACTGACAAGAACAGTAGCTTCTCTTCAGTCCAATACACTGTACTTGCTGGGAACAGACGCGAGTGCTATTTGCACTGTGTATGGCAATGGGAGCGCAATAGTGACTCTTCTTAGCAGAAAACAACTCTTGCTCGTAGGACCAGAATCTGCATGGGATTCAACACCGTTTAGGACTGGGAAACAAAAGCTGGCTCGCCTTGCAAGAAACACACTCTGCTTTTGAGAAAACAACACTCTTCTACTCTCCTGTGTTTCCTATAGGGCCAGAACAGTGAGCTTGCTCAGAACAAAAGAACTGTGCTTCCTACACACACGGGGCATATCTAGTTCAACTCTGCTTAGGAAACTGACAAGAACAGTAGCTTCTCTTCAGTCCAATACACTGTACTTGCTGGGAAGAGATGCGAGTGCTATTTGCACTGTGCATGGCAATGGGAGCGCAATAGTGACTCTTCTTAGCAGAAAACAACTCTTGCTCATAGGACCAGAATCTGCATGGGATTCAACTCCGTTTAGGACTGGGAAACAAACGCTAGCTCGCCTTGCAAGAAACACACTCTGCTTTTGAGAAAACAGCACTCTTCTACTCTCCTGTGTTTCCTATAGGGCCAGAACAGTGAGCTTGCTCAGAACAAAAGAACTGTGCTTCCTACACACACGGGGCATATCTAGTTCAACTCTGCTTAGGAAACTGACAAGAACAGTAGCTTCTCTTCAGTCCAATACACTGTACTTGCTGGGAAGAGACGCGAGTGCTATTTGCACTGTGTATGGCAATGGGAGCGCAATAGTGACTCTTCTTAGCAGAAAACAATTCTTGCTCGTAGGACCAGAATCTGGATGGGATTCAACTCCGTTTAGGACTGGGAAACAAACGCTAGCTCGCCTTGCAAGAAACACTCCTCTTTTGAGAAAACAGCACTCTTCTACTCTCCTGTGTTTCCTATAGGGCCAGAACAGTGAGCTTGCTCAGAACAAAAGAACTGTGCTTCCTACACACACGGGGCATATCTAGTTCAACTCTGCTTAGGGAACTGACAAGAACAGTAGCTTCTCTTCAGTCCAATACACTGTACTTGCTGGGAACAGACGCGAGTGCTATTTGCACTGTGTATGGCAATGGGAGCGCAATAGTGACTCTTCTTAGCAGAAAACAACTCTCGCTCGTAGGACCAGAAACTGCATGGGATTCAACTCCGTTTAGGACTGGGAAACAAACGCTAGCTCGCCTTGCAAGAAACACACTCTGCTTTTGAGAAAACAGCACTCTTCTACTCTCCTGTGTTTCCTATAGGGCCAGAACAGTGAGCTGGCTCAGAACAAAAGAACTGTGCTTCCTACACACAGGGGGCATATCTAGTTCAACTCTGCTTAGGAAACTGACAAGAACAGTACCTTCTCTTCAGTCCAATACACTGTACTTGCTGGGAACAGACGCGAGTGCTATTTGCACTGTGTATGGCAATGGGAGCGCAATAGTGACTCTTCTTAGCAGCTAACAACTCTTGCTCGTAGGACCAGAATCTGCATGGGATTCAACTCCGTTTAGGACTGGGAAACAAACGCTAGCTGGCCTTGCAAGAAACACACTCTGCTTTTGAGAAAACAGCACTCTTTTACTCTCCTGTGTTTCCTATAGGGCCAGAACAGTGAGCTTGCTCAGAACAAAAGAACTGTGCTTCCTACACACACGGGGCATATCTAGTTCAACTCTGCTTAGGAAACTGACAAGAACAGTAGCTTCTCTTCAGTCCAATACACTGTACTTGCTGGGAACAGACGCGAGTGCTATTTGCACTGTGTATGGCAATGGGAGCTCAATAGTGACTCTTCTTAGCAGAAAACAACTCTTGCTCGTAGGACCAGAATCTGCATGGGATTCAACTCCGTTTAGGACTGATAAACAAACGCTAGCTCGCCTTGCAAGAAACACTCCTCTTTTGAGAAAACAGAACTCTTCTACTCTCCTGTGTTTCCTATAGGGCCAGAACAGTGAGCTTGCTCAGAACAAAAGAACTGTGCTTCCTACACACACGGGGCATATCTAGTTCAACTCTGCTTAGGAAACTGACAAGAACAGTAGCTTCTCTTCAGTCCAATACACTGTACTTGCTGGGAACAGACGCGAGTGCTATTTGCACTGTGTACGGCAATGGGAGCTCAATAGTTACTCTTCTTAGCAGAAAACAACTCTTGCTCGTAGGACCAGAATCTGCATGGGATTCAACTCCGTTTAGGACTGGGAAACAAACGCTAGATCGCCTTGCAAGAAACACACTCTGCTTTTGAGAAAACAGCACTCTTCTACTCTCCTGTGTTTCCTATAGGGCCAGAACAGTGAGCTGGCTCAGAACAAAAGAACTGTGCTTCCTACACACACGGGGCATATCTAGTTCAACTCAGCTTAGGAAACTGACAAGAACAGTACCTTCTCTTCAGTCCAATACACTGTACTTGCTGGGAACAGACGCGAGTGCTATTTGCACTGTGTATGGCAATGGGAGCGCAATAGTGACTCTTCTTAGCAGAAAACAACTCTTGCTCGTAGGACCAGAAACTGCATGGGATTCAACTCCGTTTAGGACTGGGAAAGAAACGCTAGCTCGCCTTGCAAGAAACACACTCTGCTTTTGAGAAAACAGTACTCTTCTACTCTCCTGTGTTTCCTATAGGGCCAGAACAGTGAGCTTGCTCAGAACAAAAGAACTGTGCTTCCTACACACACGGGGCATATCTAGTTCAACTCTGCTTAGGAAACTGACAAGAACAGTAGCTTCTCTTCAGTCCAATACACTGTACTTGCTGGGAACAGACGCGAGTGCTATTTGCACTGTGTATGGCAATGGGAGAGCAATAGTGACTCTTCTTAGCAGAAAACAACTCTTGCTCGTAGGACCAGAATCTGCATGGGATTCAACTCCGTTTAGGACTGGGAAACAAACGCTAGCTCGCCTTGCAAGAAACACACTCTGCTTTTGAGAAAAAAGCACTCTTCTACTCTCCTGTGTTTCCTATAGGGCCAGAACAGTGAGCTTGCTCAGAACAAAAGAACTGTGCTTCCTACACACACGGGGCATATCTAGTTCAACTCTGCTTAGGAAACTGACAAGAACAGTAGCTTCTCTTCAGTCCAATACACTGTACTTGCTGGGAAGAGACGCGAGTGCTATTTGCACTGTGTATGGCAATGGGAGCTCAATAGTGACTCTTCTTAGCAGAAAACAACTCTTGCTCGTAGGACCAGAAACTGCATGGGATTCAACTCCGTTTAGGACTGGGAAACAAACGCTAGCTGGCCTTGCAAGAAACACTCCTCTTTTGAGAAAACAGAACTCTTCTACTCTCCTGTGTTTCCTATAGGGCCAGAACAGTGAGCTTGCTCAGAACAAAAGAACTGTGCTTCCTACACACACGGGGCATATCTAGTTCAACTCTGCTTAGGAAACTGACAAGAACAGTAGCTTCTCTTCAGTCCAATACACTGTACTTGCTGGGAACAGACGTGAGTGCTATTTGCACTGTGTATGGCAATGGGAGCGCAATAGTGACTCTTCTTAGCAGAAAACAACTCTTGCTCGTAGGACCAGAATCTGCATGGGATTCAACTCCGTTTAGGACTGATAAACAAACGCTAGCTCGCCTTGCAAGAAACACTCCTCTTTTGAGAAAACAGCACTCTTCTACTCTCCTGTGTTTCCTATAGGGCCAGAACAGTGAGCTTGCTCAGAACAAAAGAACTGTGCTTCCTACACACACGGGGCATATCTAGTTCAACTCTGCTTAGGAAACTGACAAGAACAGTACCTTCTCTTCAGTCCAATACACTGTACTTGCTGGGAACAGACGCGAGTGCTATTTGCACTGTGTATGGCAATGGGAGCGCAATAGTGACTCTTCTTAGCAGGAAACAACTCTTGCTCGTAGGACCAGAATCTGCATGGGATTCAACTCCGTTTAGGACTGGGAAACAAACGCTAGCTGGCCTTGCAAGAAACACACTCTGCTTTTGAGAAAACAGCACTCTTCTACTCTCCTGTGTTTCCTATAGGGCCAGAACAGTGAGCTTGCTCAGAACAAAAGAACTGTGCTTCCTACACACACGGGGCATATCTAGTTCAACTCTGCTTAGGAAACTGACAAGAACAGTAGCTTCTCTTCAGTCCAATACACTGTACTTGCTGGGAAGAGACGCGAGTGCTATTTGCACTGTGTATGGCAATGGGAGCGCAATAGTGACTCTTCTTAGCAGAAAACAACTCTTGCTCGTAGGACAAGAATCTTCGTGGGATTCAACTCCGTTTAGGACTGATAAACAAACGCTAGCTCGCCTTGCAAGAAACACTCCTCTTTTGAGAAAACAGCACTCTTCTACTCTCCTGTGTTTCCTATAGGGCCAGAACAGTGAGCTTGCTCAGAACAAAAGAACTGTGCTGCCTACACACACGGGGCATATCTAGTTCAACTCTGCTTAGGAAACTGACAAGAACAGTAGCTTCTCTTCAGTCCAATACACTGTACTTGCTGAGAAGAGACGCCAGTGCTATTTGCACTGTGTATGGCAATGGGAGCTCAATAGTGACTCTTCTTAGCAGAAAACAACTCTTGCTCGTAGGACCAGAAACTGCATGGGATTCAACACCGTTTAGGACTGGGAAACAAACGCTAGCTGGCCGTGCAAGAAACACTCCTCTTTTGAGAAAACAGCACTCTTCTACTCTCCTGTGTTTCCTATAGGGCCAGAACACTGAGCTTGCTCAGAACAAAAGAACTGTGCTTCCTACACACACGGGGCATATCTAGTTCAACTCTGCTTAGAAAACTGACAAGAACAGTGGCTTCTCTTCAGTCCAATACACTGTACTTGCTGGGAACAGACGCGAGGGCTATTTGCACTGTGTATGGCAATGGGAGCTCAATAATGACTCTTCTTAGCAGAAAACAACTCTTGCTCGTAGGACCAGAATCTGCATGGGATTCAACTCCGTTTAGGACTGGGAAACAAACGCTAGATCGCCTTGCAAGAAACACACTCTGCTTTTGAGAAAACAGCACTGTTCTACTCTCCTGTGTTTCCTATAGGGCCAGAACAGTGAGCTTGCTCAGAACAAAAGAACTGTGCTTCCTACACACACGGGGCATATCTAGTTCAACTCTGCTTAGGAAACTGACAAGAACAGTAGCTTCTCTTCAGTCCAATACACTGTACTTGCTGGGAAGAGACGCGAGTGCTATTTGCACTGTGTATGGCAATGGGAGCTCAATAGTGACTCTTCTTTGCAGAAAACAACTCTTGCTCGTAGGAGCAGAAACTGCATGGGATTCAACTCCGTTTAGGACTGGGAAACAAACGCTAGCTCGCCTTGCAAGAAACACACTCTGCTTTTGAGAAAACAGCACTCTTCTACTCTCCTGTGTTTCCTATAGGGCCAGAACAGTGAGCTTGCTCAGAACAAAAGAACTGTGCTTCCTACACACACGGGGCATATCTAGTTCAACTCTGCTTAGGAAACTGACAAGAACAGTAGCTTCTCTTCAGTCCAATACACTGTACTTGCTGGGAAGAGACGCGAGTGCTATTTGCACTGTGTATGGCAATGGGAGCTCAATAGTGACTCTTCTTAGCAGAAAACAACTCTTGCTCGTAGGACCAGAATCTGCATGGGATTCAACTCCGTTTAGGACTGGGAAACAAACGCTAGCTGGCCTTGCAAGAAACACTCCTCTTTTGAGAAAACAGAACTCTTCTACTCTCCTGTGTTTCCTATAGGGCCAGAACAGTGAGCTTGCTCAGAACAAAAGAACTGTGCTTCCTACACACACGGGGCATATCTAGTTCAACTCTGCTTAGGAAACTGACAAGAACAGTAGCTTCTCTTCAGTCCAATACACTGTACTTGCTGGGAACAGACGCGAGTGCTATTTGCACTGTGTATGGCAATGGGAGCGCAATAGTGACTCTTCTTAGCAGAAAACAACTCTTGCTCGTAGGACCAGAATCTGCATGGGATTCAACTCCGTTTAGGACTGATAAACAAACGCTAGCTCGCCTTGCAAGAAACACTCCTCTTTTGAGAAAACAGCACTCTTCTACTCTCCTGTGTTTCCTATAGGGCCAGAACAGTGAGCTTGCTCAGAACAAAAGAACTGTGCTTCCTACACACACGGGGCATATCTAGTTCAACTCTGCTTAGGAAACTGACAAGAACAGTACCTTCTCTTCAGTCCAATACACTGTACTTGCTGGGAACAGACGCGAGTGCTATTTGCACTGTGTATGGCAATGGGAGCGCAATAGTGACTCTTCTTAGCAGGAAACAACTCTTGCTCGTAGGACCAGAATCTGCATGGGATTCAACTCCGTTTAGGACTGGGAAACAAACGCTAGCTGGCCTTGCAAGAAACACACTCTGCTTTTGAGAAAACAGCACTCTTCTACTCTCCTGTGTTTCCTATAGGGCCAGAACAGTGAGCTTGCTCAGAACAAAAGAACTGTGCTTCCTACACACACGGGGCATATCTAGTTCAACTCTGCTTAGGAAACTGACAAGAACAGTAGCTTCTCTTCAGTCCAATACACTGTACTTGCTGGGAAGAGACGCGAGTGCTATTTGCACTGTGTATGGCAATGGGAGCGCAATAGTGACTCTTCTTAGCAGAAAACAACTCTTGCTCGTAGGACAAGAATCTTCATGTGATTCAACTCCGTTTAGGACTGATAAACAAACGCTAGCTCGCCTTGCAAGAAACACTCCTCTTTTGAGAAAACAGCACTCTTCTACTCTCCTGTGTTTCCTATAGGGCCAGAACAGTGAGCTTGCTCAGAACAAAAGAACTGTGCTGCCTACACACACGGGGCATATCTAGTTCAACTCTGCTTAGGAAACTGACAAGAACAGTAGCTTCTCTTCAGTCCAATACACTGTACTTGCTGGGAAGAGACGCCAGTGCTATTTGCACTGTGTATGGCAATGGGAGCTCAATAGTGACTCTTCTTAGCAGAAAACAACTCTTGCTCGTAGGACCAGAAACTGCATGGGATTCAACACCGTTTAGGACTGGGAAACAAACGCTAGCTGGCCGTGCAAGAAACACTCCTCTTTTGAGAAAACAGCACTCTTCTACTCTCCTGTGTTTCCTATAGGGCCAGAACACTGAGCTTGCTCAGAACAAAAGAACTGTGCTTCCTACACACACGGGGCATATCTAGTTCAACTCTGCTTAGAAAACTGACAAGAACAGTGGCTTCTCTTCAGTCCAATACACTGTACTTGCTGGGAACAGACGCGAGGGCTATTTGCACTGTGTATGGCAATGGGAGCTCAATAATGACTCTTCTTAGCAGAAAACAACTCTTGCTCGTAGGACCAGAATCTGCATGGGATTCAACTCCGTTTAGGACTGGGAAACAAACGCTAGATCGCCTTGCAAGAAACACACTCTGCTTTTGAGAAAACAGCACTGTTCTACTCTCCTGTGTTTCCTATAGGGCCAGAACAGTGAGCTTGCTCAGAACAAAAGAACTGTGCTTCCTACACACACGGGGCATATCTAGTTCAACTCTGCTTAGGAAACTGACAAGAACAGTAGCTTCTCTTCAGTCCAATACACTGTACTTGCTGGGAAGAGACGCGAGTGCTATTTGCACTGTGTATGGCAATGGGAGCTCAATAGTGACTCTTCTTTGCAGAAAACAACTCTTGCTCGTAGGAGCAGAAACTGCATGGGATTCAACTCCGTTTAGGACTGGCAAACAAACGCTAGCTCGCCTTGCAAGAAACACACTCTGCTTTTGAGAAAACAGCACTCTTCTACTCTCCTGTGTTTCCTATAGGGCCAGAACAGTGAGCTTGCTCAGAACAAAAGAACTGTGCTTCCTACACACACGGGGCATATCTAGTTCAACTCTGCTTAGGAAACTGACAAGAACAGTAGCTTCTCTTCAGTCCAATACACTGTACTTGCTGGGAACAGACGCGAGTGCTATTTGCACTGTGTATGTCAATGGGAGCGCAATAGTGAGTCTTCTTAGCAGAAAACAATTCTTGCTCGTAGGACCAGAATCTGCATGGGATTCAACTCCGTTTAGGACTGATAAACAAACGCTAGCTCGCCTTGCAAGAAACACTCCTCTTTTGAGAAAACAGAACTCTTCTACTCTCCTCTGTTTCCTATAGGGCCAGAACAGTGAGCTTGCTCAGAACAAAAGAACTGTGCTGCCTACACACACGGGACATATCTAGTTCAACTCTGCTTAGGAAACTGACAAGAACAGTAGCTTCTCTTCAGTCCAATACACTGTACTTGCTGGGAAGAGACGCGAGTGCTATTTGCACTGTGTATGGCAATGGGAGCTCAATAGTGACTCTTCTTAGCAGAAAACAACTCTTGCTCGTAGGACCAGAAACTGCATGGGATTCAACTCCGTTTAGGACTGGGAAACAAACGCTAGCTGGCCTTGCAAGAAACACTCCTCTTTTGAGAAAACAGAACTCTTCTACTCTCCTGTGTTTCCTATAGTGCCAGAACAGTGAGCTTGCTCAGAACAAAAGAACTGTGCTTCCTACACACACGGGGCATATCTAGTTCAACTCTGCTTAGGAAACTGACAAGAACAGTAGCTTCTCTTCAGTCCAATACACTGTACTTGCTGGGAACAGACGCGAGTGCTATTTGCACTGTGTATGGCAATGGGAGCTCAATAGTGACTCTTCTTAGCAGAAAACAACTCTTGCTCGTAGGACCAGAAACTGCATGGGATTCAACTCCGTTTAGGACTGGGAAACAAACGCTAGCTCGCCTTGCAAGAAACACACTCTGCTTTTGAGAAAACATCGCTCTTCTGCTCTCCTGTGTTTCCTATAGGGCCAGAACAGTGAGCTTGCTCAGAACAAAAGAACTGTGCTTCCTACACACACGGGGCATATCTAGTTCAACTCTGCTTAGGGAACTGACAAGAACAGTAGCTTCTCTTCAGTCCAATACACTGTACTTGCTGGGAACAGACGCGAGTGCTATTTGCACTGTGTATGGCAATGGGAGAGCAATAGTGACTCTTCTTAGCAGAAAACAACTCTTGCTCCTGGGACCAGAATCTGCATGGGATTCAACTCCGTTTAGGACTGGGAAACAAACGCTAGCTCGCCTTGCAAGAAACACACTCTGCTTTTGAGAAAAAAGCACTCTTCTACTCTCCTGTGTTTCCTATAGGGCCAGAACAGTGAGCTTGCTCAGAACAAAAGAACTGTGCTTCCTACACACACGGGGCATATCTAGTTCAACTCTGCTTAGGAAACTGACAAGAACAGTAGCTTCTCTTCAGTCCAATACACTGTACTTGCTGGGAACAGACGCGAGTGCTATTTGCACTGTGTATGGCAATGGGAGCGCAATAGTGACTCTTCTTAGCAGAAAACAACTCTTGCTCGTAGGACCAGAATCTGCATGGGATTCAACACCGTTTAGGACTGGGAAACAAACGCTAGCTCGCCTTGCAAGAAACACACTCTGCTTTTGAGAAAACAGCACTCTTCTACTCTCCTGTGTTTCCTATAGGGCCAGAACAGTGAGCTTGCTCAGAACAAAAGAACTGTGCTTCCTACACACACGGGGCATATCTAGTTCAACTCTGCTTAGGAAACTGACAAGAACAGTAGCTTCTCTTCAGTCCAATACACTGTACTTGCTGGGAAGAGACGCCAGTGCTATTTGCACTGTGTATGGCAATGGGAGCTCAATAGTGACTCTTCTTAGCAGAAAACAACTCTTGCTCGTAGGACCAGAAACTGCATGGGATTCAACACCGTTTAGGACTGGGAAACAAACGCTAGCTGGCCGTGCAAGAAACACTCCTCTTTTGAGAAAACAGCACTCTTCTACTCTCCTGTGTTTCCTATAGGGCCAGAACACTGAGCTTGCTCAGAACAAAAGAACTGTGCTTCCTACACACACGGGGCATATCTAGTTCAACTCTGCTTAGAAAACTGACAAGAACAGTGGCTTCTCTTCAGTCCAATACACTGTACTTGCTGGGAACAGACGCGAGGGCTATTTGCACTGTGTATGGCAATGGGAGCTCAATAATGACTCTTCTTAGCAGAAAACAACTCTTGCTCGTAGGACCAGAATCTGCATGGGATTCAACTCCGTTTAGGACTGGGAAACAAACGCTAGATCGCCTTGCAAGAAACACACTCTGCTTTTGAGAAAACAGCACTGTTCTACTCTCCTGTGTTTCCTATAGGGCCAGAACAGTGAGCTTGCTCAGAACAAAAGAACTGTGCTTCCTACACACACGGGGCATATCTAGTTCAACTCTGCTTAGGAAACTGACAAGAACAGTAGCTTCTCTTCAGTCCAATACACTGTACTTGCTGGGAAGAGACGCGAGTGCTATTTGCACTGTGTATGGCAATGGGAGCTCAATAGTGACTCTTCTTTGCAGAAAACAACTCTTGCTCGTAGGAGCAGAAACTGCATGGGATTCAACTCCGTTTAGGACTGGCAAACAAACGCTAGCTCGCCTTGCAAGAAACACACTCTGCTTTTGAGAAAACAGCACTCTTCTACTCTCCTGTGTTTCCTATAGGGCCAGAACAGTGAGCTTGCTCAGAACAAAAGAACTGTGCTTCCTACACACACGGGGCATATCTAGTTCAACTCTGCTTAGGAAACTGACAAGAACAGTAGCTTCTCTTCAGTCCAATACACTGTACTTGCTGGGAACAGACGCGAGTGCTATTTGCACTGTGTATGTCAATGGGAGCGCAATAGTGAGTCTTCTTAGCAGAAAACAATTCTTGCTCGTAGGACCAGAATCTGCATGGGATTCAACTCCGTTTAGGACTGATAAACAAACGCTAGCTCGCCTTGCAAGAAACACTCCTCTTTTGAGAAAACAGAACTCTTCTACTCTCCTCTGTTTCCTATAGGGCCAGAACAGTGAGCTTGCTCAGAACAAAAGAACTGTGCTGCCTACACACACGGGACATATCTAGTTCAACTCTGCTTAGGAAACTGACAAGAACAGTAGCTTCTCTTCAGTCCAATACACTGTACTTGCTGGGAAGAGACGCGAGTGCTATTTGCACTGTGTATGGCAATGGGAGCTCAATAGTGACTCTTCTTAGCAGAAAACAACTCTTGCTCGTAGGACCAGAAACTGCATGGGATTCAACTCCGTTTAGGACTGGGAAACAAACGCTAGCTGGCCTTGCAAGAAACACTCCTCTTTTGAGAAAACAGAACTCTTCTACTCTCCTGTGTTTCCTATAGTGCCAGAACAGTGAGCTTGCTCAGAACAAAAGAACTGTGCTTCCTACACACACGGGGCATATCTAGTTCAACTCTGCTTAGGAAACTGACAAGAACAGTAGCTTCTCTTCAGTCCAATACACTGTACTTGCTGGGAACAGACGCGAGTGCTATTTGCACTGTGTATGGCAATGGGAGCTCAATAGTGACTCTTCTTAGCAGAAAACAACTCTTGCTCGTAGGACCAGAAACTGCATGGGATTCAACTCCGTTTAGGACTGGGAAACAAACGCTAGCTCGCCTTGCAAGAAACACACTCTGCTTTTGAGAAAACATCGCTCTTCTGCTCTCCTGTGTTTCCTATAGGGCCAGAACAGTGAGCTTGCTCAGAACAAAAGAACTGTGCTTCCTACACACACGGGGCATATCTAGTTCAACTCTGCTTAGGGAACTGACAAGAACAGTAGCTTCTCTTCAGTCCAATACACTGTACTTGCTGGGAACAGACGCGAGTGCTATTTGCACTGTGTATGGCAATGGGAGAGCAATAGTGACTCTTCTTAGCAGAAAACAACTCTTGCTCCTGGGACCAGAATCTGCATGGGATTCAACTCCGTTTAGGACTGGGAAACAAACGCTAGCTCGCCTTGCAAGAAACACACTCTGCTTTTGAGAAAAAAGCACTCTTCTACTCTCCTGTGTTTCCTATAGGGCCAGAACAGTGAGCTTGCTCAGAACAAAAGAACTGTGCTTCCTACACACACGGGGCATATCTAGTTCAACTCTGCTTAGGAAACTGACAAGAACAGTAGCTTCTCTTCAGTCCAATACACTGTACTTGCTGGGAACAGACGCGAGTGCTATTTGCACTGTGTATGGCAATGGGAGCGCAATAGTGACTCTTCTTAGCAGAAAACAACTCTTGCTCGTAGGACCAGAATCTGCATGGGATTCAACACCGTTTAGGACTGGGAAACAAACGCTAGCTCGCCTTGCAAGAAACACACTCTGCTTTTGAGAAAACAGCACTCTTCTACTCTCCTGTGTTTCCTATAGGGCCAGAACAGTGAGCTTGCTCAGAACAAAAGAACTGTGCTTCCTACACACACGGGGCATATCTAGTTCAACTCTGCTTAGGAAACTGACAAGAACAGTAGCTTCTCTTCAGTCCAATACACTGTACTTGCTGGGAACAGACGCGAGTGCTATTTGCACTGTGTATGGCAATGGGAGCACAATAGTGACTCTTCTTAGCAGAAAACAACTCTTGCTCGTAGGACCAGAATCTGCATGGGATTCAACACCGTTTAGGACTGGGAAACAAAAGCTGGCTCGCCTTGCAAAAAACACACTCTGCTTTTGAGAAAACAGCACTCTTCTACTCTCCTGTGTTTCCTATAGGGCCAGAACAGTGAGCTTGCTCAGAACAAAAGAACTGTGCTTCCTACACACACGGGGCATATCTAGTTCAACTCTGCTTAGGAAACTGACAAGAACAGTAGCTTCTCTTCAGTCCAATACACTGTACTTGCTGGGAAGAGACGCGAGTGCTATTTGCACTGTGCATGGCAATGGGAGCGCAACAGTGACTCTTCTTAGCAGAAAACAACTCTTGCTCGTAGGACCAGAATCTGCATGGGATTCAACTCCGTTTAGGACTGGGAAACAAACGCTAGATCGCCTTGCAAGAAACACACTCTGCTTTTGAGAAAACAGCACTCTTCTACTCTCCTGTGTTTCCTATAGGGCCAGAACAGTGAGCTTGCTCAGAACAAAAGAACTGTGCTTCCTACACACACGGGGCATATCTAGTTCAACTCTGCTTAGGAAACTGACAAGAACAGTAGCTTCTCTTCAGTCCAATACACTGTACTTGCTGGGAAGAGACGCGAGTGCTATTTGCACTGTGTATGGCAATGGGAGCGCAATAGTGACTCTTCTTAGCAGAAAACAATTCTTGCTCGTAGGACCAGAATCTGGATGGGATTCAACTCCATTTAGGACTGGGAAACAAACGCTAGCTCGCCTTGCAAGAAACACTCCTCTTTTGAGAAAACAGCACTCTTCTACTCTCCTGTGTTTCCTATAGGGCCAGAACAGTGAGCTTGCTCAGAACAAAAGAACTGTGCTTCCTACACACACGGGGCATATCTAGTTCAACTCTGCTTAGGGAACTGACAAGAACAGTAGCTTCTCTTCAGTCCAATACACTGTACTTGCTGGGAACAGACGCGAGTGCTATTTGCACTGTGTATGGCAATGGGAGCGCAATAGTGACTCTTCTTAGCAGAAAACAACTCTTGCTCGTAGGACCAGAATCTGCATGGGATTCAACTCCGTTTAGGACTGGGAAACAAACGCTAGCTCGCCTTGCAAGAAACACACTCTGCTTTTGAGAAAACAGCACTCTTCTACTCTCCTGTGTTTCCTATAGGGCCAGAACAGTGAGCTGGCTCAGAACAAAAGAACTGTGCTTCCTACACACAGGGGGCATATCTAGTTCAACTCTGCTTAGGAAACTGACAAGAACAGTACCTTCTCTTCAGTCCAATACACTGTACTTGCTGGGAACAGACGCGAGTGCTATTTGCACTGTGTATGGCAATGGGAGCGCAATAGTGACTCTTCTTAGCAGAAAACAACTCTTGCTCGTAGGACCAGAATCTGCATGGGATTCAACTCCGTTTAGGACTGGGAAACAAACGCTAGCTGGCCTTGCAAGAAACACACTCTGCTTTTGAGAAAACAGCACTCTTCTACTCTCCTGTGTTTCCTATAGGGCCAGAACAGTGAGCTTGCTCAGAACAAAAGAACTGTGCTTCCTACACACACGGGGCATATCTAGTTCAACTCTGCTTAGGAAACTGACAAGAACAGTAGCTTCTCTTCAGTCCAATACACTGTACTTGCTGGGAACAGACGCGAGTGCTATTTGCACTGTGTATGGCAATGGGAGCGCAATAGTGACTCTTCTTAGCAGAAAACAACTCTTGCTCGTAGGACCAGAATCTGCATGGGATTCAACACCGTTTAGGACTGGGAAACAAACGCTAGCTCGCCTTGCAAGAAACACACTCTGCTTTTGAGAAAACAGCACTCTTCTACTCTCCTGTGTTTCCTATAGGGCCAGAACAGTGAGCTTGCTCAGAACAAAAGAACTGTGCTTCCTACACACACGGGGCATATCTAGTTCAACTCTGCTTAGGAAACTGACAAGAACAGTAGCTTCTCTTCAGTCCAATACACTGTACTTGCTGGGAAGAGACGCGAGTGCTATTTGCACTGTGCATGGCAATGGGAGCGCAATAGTGACTCTTCTTAGCAGAAAACAAGTCTTGCTCGGAGGACCAGAAAATGTATGGGATTCAACTCCGTTTAGGACTGGGAAACAAACGCTAGCTCGCCTTGCAAGAAACACACTCTGCTTTTGAGAAAACAGCACTCTACTACTCTCCTGTGTTTCCTATAGGGCCAGAACAGTGAGCTTGCTCAGAACAAAAGAACTGTGCTTCCTACACTCACGGGGCATCTCTGCTTAGGAAACTGACAAGAACAGTAGCTTCTCTTCAGTCCAGTACACTGTACTTGCTGGGAAGAGACGCGAGTGCTATTTGCACTGTGTATGGCAAAGGGAGTGCAATAGGGACTATTCTTAGCAGAAAACAACTCTTGCTCGTAGGACCAGAAACTGCATGGGATTCAACTCCGTTTAGGACTGGGAAAGAAACGCTAGCTCGCCTTGCAAGAAACACACTCTGCTTATGAGAAAACAGCACTCTTCTACTCTCCTGTGTTTCCTATAGGGCCAGAACAGTGAGCTTGCTCAGAACAAAAGAACTGTGCTTCCTACACACACGGGGCATATCTAGTTCAACTCTGCTTAGGAAACTGACAAGAACAGTAGCTTCTCTTCAGTCCAATACACTGTACTTGCTGGGAACAGACGCGAGTGCTATTTGCACTGAGTATGGCAATGGGAGCGCAATAGTGACTCTTCTTAGCAGAAAACAACTCTTGCTCGTAGGACCAGAAACTGCATGGGATTCAACTCCGTTTAGGACTGGGAAACAAACGCTAGCTCGCCTTGCAAGAAACACACTCTGCTTTTGAGAAAACAGCACTGTACTACTCTCCTGTGTTTCCTATAGGGCCAGAACAGTGAGCTTGCTCAGAACAAAAGAACTGTGCTTCCTACACACACGGGGCATATCTAGTTCAACTCTGCTTAGGTAACTGACAAGAACAGTAGCTTCCCTTCAGTCCAATACACTGTACTTGCTGGGAACAGACGCGAGTGCTATTTGCACTGTGTATGGCAATGGGAGCGCAATAGTGACTCTTCTTAGCAGAAAACAACTCTTGCTCGTAGGACCAGAAACTGCATGGGATTCAACTCCGTTTAGGACTGGGAAACAAACGCTAGCTCGCCTTGCAAGAAACACACTCTGCTTTTGAGAAAACAGCACTCTACTACTCTCCTGTGTTTCCTATAGGGCCAGAACAGTGAGCTTGCTCAGAACAAAAGAACTGTGCTTCCTACACACACGGGGCATATCTAGTTCAACTCTGCTTAGGAAACTGACAAGAACAGTAGCTTCCCTTCAGTCCAATACACTGTACTTGCTAGGAACAGATGCGAGTGCTATTTGCACTGTGTATGTCAATGGGAGCACAGTAGTGACTCTTCTTAGCAGAAAACAACTCTTGCTCGTAGGACCAGAAACTGCATGGGATTCAACTCCATTTACGACTGGGAAACAAATGCTAGCTCGCCTTACAAGAAATACACTCTGCTTATGAGAAAACAGCACTCTTCTACTCTCCTGTGTTTCCTATAGGGTCAGAACAGTGAGCTTGCTCAGAACAAAAGAACTGTGCTTCCTACACACACGGGGCATATCTAGTTCAACTCTGCTTAGGAAACTGACAAGAACAGTAGCTTCTCTTCAGTCCAATACACTGTACTTGCTGGGAACAGACGCGAGTGCTATTTGCACTGTGTATGGCAATGGGAGCGCAATAGTGACTCTTTTTAGCAGGAAACAACTCTTGCTCGTAGGACCAGAAACTGCATGGGATTCAACTCCGTTTAGGACTGGGAAAGAAACGCTAGCTCGCCTTGCAAGAAACACACTCTGCTTTTGAGAAAACAGCACTCTACTACTCTCCTGTGTTTCCTATAGGGCCAGAACATTGAGCTTGCTCAGCACAAAAGAACTGTGCTTCCTACACACAGGGGGCATATCTAGTTCAACTCTGCTTAGGAAACTGACAAGAACAGTAGCTTCTCTTCAGTCCAATACACTGTACTTGCTGGGAACAGACGCGAGTGCTATTTGCACTGTGTATGGCAATGGGAGCGCAATAGTGACTCTTCTTAGCAGAAAACAACTCTTGCTCGTAGGACCAGAAACTGCATGGGATTCAACTCCGTTTAGGACTGGGAAACAAACGCTAGCTCGCCTTGCAAGAAACACACTCTGCTTTTGAGAAAACAGCACTGTACTACTCTCCTGTGTTTCCTATAGGGCCAGAACAGTGAGCTTGCTCAGAACAAAAGAACTGTGCTTCCTACACACACGGGGCATATCTAGTTCAACTCTGCTTAGGAAACTGACAAGAACAGTAGCTTCTCTTCAGTCCAATACACTGTACTTGCTGGGAACAGACGCGGGTGCTATTTGTACTGTGTATGGCA